>NW_028176746.1:7500-12500 GCF_949987555.1 Borostomias antarcticus
CCGACTTCTGAAGAATGCTACGGAGGATCGAACCCCCAGACGAGCCGGTCTTTGATGTAAAGCCAGGAGCCCGTAGCTAATTGCTATATCATGCTAACCTCCACAGCATGAAGCATTTCATGTCCTATAGCCTCCGCACTGTGAAGCGCAGGCATTAGGGGACCTGGTTGACTGTGCTGTAGATCTCTAGAGGAGATCAGAGAGCGCAGCTCGTGACGACATCGGCGCTACGCTGTAACATAATTAACTACAGCTGCTTCCCTCCCACTTACATGAAGGGCAGCTTACAAAGGCTTTGTTACATCTTCATAAAACCTCTATGAGCAATGCATACAGTAATTGTGTCACATATCCACTATGTCATGCTTCGTGAAGGGCTCATAAATGTGGCATAACCGTGTGACATAACCGCCAATGTCAAATGTGGCATAGCCCACTATGTTGGGTATGACCTACAGTAAACTTATGAAACCTTTATAAAGCATGACATACGTTGTAGATGCTTTGTGTCACAAGTCCTTATAGAGGGCTTTATGAAGACGCAAGTACTTGATTACAAGTGAGAGAGAGAGAGAGAGAGAGAGAGAGAGAGGGAGGGAGGGAGGGAGGGAGAGAGAGAGAGAGAGAGAGGGAGGGAGGGAGGGAGGGAGGGAGAGAGAGAGAGAGAGAGAGAGAGAGGGAGGGAGGGAGGGAGGGAGAGAGAGTAGGATATAATTAAAGGGAGAGAGACTGTTTATGGTGGAGTCAAGTCTCTTGCGGTCTCCTCCCTCAGGATCCATGTTTCTGTTCCTGTTTGGTTTGTCTGTCTCCAGAGACACTCGCTGTCCCACAAGAGCTGAGGACGCCCCTGCTCCAACAAGAGAGTACACTCCCAACTCTCTGTCTCTCTCTCTCTCTCTCTCTCTGTCTCTCTCTCTCCCTCTCTCTCTCTCTCTGTCTCTCTCTCTCTCTGTCTCTCTCTCTATCTGTCTCTGTCTCTCTCTCTCCCTCTCTGTCTCTCTCTCTCTCTCTCTCCCTCTCTCTCTCTCTGTCTCTCTCTCCCTCTCTCTCTCTCTCTCTCTCTCTTGTGCGCGCTCTTTCTCTATCACACACACTCACTTGGGAGACAAACTATTTAATTAACACCATCTTCCCTGTTGCCCTGGCAATATGTACACACACACACACACACACACACACACACACTCACTCACTCACTGAGCGTGCGTTTGTGTGGACATTATTGCCAGGGCAACAGGGAAGATGGAGCTAATGAACTAGTTGGTCTCCTGAGTGGATGTAATCAGCCCGCGGTTAACAGGATGTGCTTGTTCAGTCTTCCTCTGCACTCTAAACTCTGCTTTCTTCTTCGTCTCTCTCTCTTGAAATAAAGAGGGAAACAGCGTAAAGACTCAGAAGCAGTCCTGATCTGTAGGATGACTGATGTTTGAAAAGGCTTCCCTCTCTGGGACATACACACCTCCTGCTGAACAATCTCCTTGTGTTATCAAGATCTCATTAGCTGAGCTGACTCACTGTGGGTAGAGAGAGAGAGAGAGAGAGAGAGAGCAACCCGGAAGGCAAGAGGAGTCATAGGCAAAGTTTGGAAAACTAGGGTTTTTATTTACCCAAAAAACATAACAAGAATGAGACAAAGTGCTGGAATCATAAAAGAGGTCAAATGAATCAAAGGGTTGCCTCAAACAGAATATAACAGACCTCCCAAACTGAAGACAAAGGGAACTTATATACTGGCTTATCAGACCATTAAGAAACAAACGGGGTTAACTAATAGACAAACATACAACCTAACCCACAAATAACCAAAATAAGGCAACTATGAAAAAGGATTAACATAATTACAATATACTATAAATCATAACAAAAGATCCAAATACAAATATCCAAAGAAATAACTGAATAATAGAGAGAGAGAGGGGGGAGAGAGAGAGAGAGAATTGATATCCAAATATTGATTCCTCCTGTGAACTGCTTTATGAGATCACACCAAAAACGACACTTACCGTGATTTAAACATCGGCACCACTTCCACAAAGCTGTGAATGACTTGAGAGACAAGGCAGGAAGGACTTTCAAAAGAAACATACAAATTGACAGTCCTATAAAAATCAGGCTTAAAATGATTGAATCTGTTATAGAAACATTGCAGTTTATAGCTGTGAAGTATGGGGCCCACCCACCAATCAATAATTTGCCAAGTTGGACAAACCTCTAATTGAATCCCTGTAAAAACATACTAAGAGAGTGCAATGCAAAACCCCAAACAATGCCTGCACAGCTGAATTAGGAGCATATCCACTATTAATTAAAATACTGGTACTATACTACTACCAGCTGGTCTCATCAAACCCAGATAAGAGTCCTGTCATTCAGCTGGTCAATTCCCACGACCAACTCCCCACCCAGCTGTGACTCAGATTGAGACTGGCCAGTAGGGACGTGGTCCCACCCACGGGATTCTGTGCAACATCGAGCAAAGTTTCCTGATCCGAGAGGAAAGAAAATTGATTCGCGAGCACAGAAAAAACAATTGCGAGCAAAGAGTTTTGAGAGAGAAAAAGAGAGCATCTGAGAGCAAAGGAAAACTATTTGAGAGCAAAGACAAACAGTTCATAAGCAAAACGTTTTACAAACATTTTTTCAATGGCATATATTTTTAATCACACTTTATTTTTTTGTATTTTTTTTTACGTTTAATAATAACAAGTTTCTTTAGAATGCAGTTATTTCTGAATGTTGAATGTATAGGAACTATATTTACTTCATATGCATTCAATATTCAGACAAGCATGTGTATATATGTTTATATGTAATAACCTGTATATAATGTTTGTGCATTATGGCATGTTTGTATATATATATATATATATATATATATATAATATCAGTGTCGGCTGGTGACTCAAAAAACTGAGGAGGACAGGAGGAAGAGAGGCGAACCGCCCATGGGCGCCAGGGGGCACTTTCCCTCAGTCAGTTATTATTTGAAAGATCAGCTTTAAAGTGGATTTACAGTCAATTTTAGCATTTGAAAAACTTAATAACACTTTATTTAAATACATGCAGCATTTATTTATCATATTCATGATAAAATATTACAAAACAATAATAAAACATTGTAAGCAATAGTTGTTATAATGGATTGTACTCTTCTCTAAAGAGATAAAATAATTGATATTGGTGAGGTGCTGGAGAGGTTAGGTGATATATGAAATGTTGATTAGGGGACACTGAGCTGGCTGGCTCTCAAACAGTTTGTTGGCAAATAGATTTGTTATATGATATGTTATGCATATTATACTGTTGGAGCTTTAGAATTTCAATAATGGGTTTTTATCCATAGGGAAAACCTGCTTTATGAACAAAACTGAGATAATATTAATTATGAATAAATAAATTAATATATTTTAATCCCTCTCTTCTCTCCAAAAACTACTACTGTCCTCTCCTGCCTCAATGGACAAGCCTCCTCTGATATATATATATATATATGATTTTTATTATACTTGCTTCTTTCTTGCCAATAAAGCCCATTGAATTGAATTGAGAGAGAGAAAGAAAGAAAGAAAGAAAGAAAGAAAGAAAGAAAGAAAGAAAGAAAGAAAGAAAGAAAGAAAGAAAGAAAGAAAGAAAGAAAGAAAGAAAGAAAGAAAGAAAGAAAGAAAGACAGACAGAGATAGAGAGAAAGAGACCTCGCAATCCGTTTCCTCCAATCAAGCGTCTTCTAACCAGGGATGTAAAGCACAGCGCTGCTTATGCTTGTCGGTTAGGACATACTTGTTGGTTAAACTATGAAAATAATTAGCATTAATTCACCTCCCACACTTCGGTCTTGACTGGACCAAACCTAACAACAACCCAACAATAAGCATCTGAGTGCCTTGAGCTGGTTACTACTGTAGTAGTCCACACCCTGTCTGTCTATTCAACTGTATGCACGGGTGTGTGTGTGGCAGATTAATACTGAGGTGTCTGTGTGTGTGTGTGTGTGTGTGAGAGAGAGAGAGAGACAGAAAGAGAGAGAGAGAGAGAGAGAGAGAGAGAGAGGACCTAACCTGCGTCCTTCATGTTGACAAGTGAGTTTGGTGCGGAAACCTTGACCTTCAGGGTTCATTCATTTTAGCTCCACCAGACCTTACTCAGGTGCGCTGGTCTTTGTTGGGGGGAGGTGTTGGTTTGTTGGGGGGAGGTGTTGGTTTGTTGGGGGGAGGTGTTGGTTTGTGGGGGGAGGTGTTGGTTTGTTGGGGGAGGTGTTGGTTTGTTGGGGGGAGGTGTTGGTTTGTTGGGGGGAGCTGTTGGTTTGTTGGGGGGAGGTGTTGGTTTGTTGGGGGGAGGTGTTGGTTTGTTGGGGGGAGCTGTTGGTTTGTTGGGGGGAGCTGTTGGTTTGTTGGGGGGAGGTGTTGGTTTGTTGGGGGGAGGTGTTGGTTTGTGGGGGGAGGTGTTGGTTTGTTGGGGGGAGGTGTTGGTTTGTTGGGGGGAGGTGTTGGTTTGTTGGGGGGAGGTGTTGGTTTGTTGGGGGGAGGTGTTGGTTTGTTGGGGGAGGTGTTGGTTTGTTGGGGGGAGGTGTTGGTTTGTTGGGGGGAGGTGTTGGTTTGTGGGGGGAGGTGTTGGTTTGTTGGGGGGAGGTGTTGGTTTGTTGGGGGGAGGTGTTGGTTTGTGGGGGGAGGTGTTGGTTTGTTGGGGGGAGGTGTTGGTTTGTTGGGGGAGGTGTTGGTTTGTTGGGGGAGGTGTTGGTTTGTTGGGGGGAGCTGTTGGTTTGTTGGGGGGAGCTGTTGGTTTGTTGGGGGGAGGTGTTGGTTTGTTTGGGGGAGGTGTTGGTTTGTGGGGGGAGGTGTTGGTTTGTTGGGGGGAGGTGTTGGTTTGTTGGGGGAGGTGTTGGTTTGTTGGGGGGAGGTGTTGGTTTGTTGGGGGGAGGTGTTGGTTTGTGGGGGGAGGTGTTGGTTTGTTGGGGGGAGGTGTTGGTTTGTTGGGGGAGGTGTTGGTTTGTTGGGGGGGAGGTG
>NW_028176745.1:5000-7500 GCF_949987555.1 Borostomias antarcticus
CTGGTACCCTGTGGGATTGGAGTGTATTCAGACTGGTACCCTGGTACCCTGTGGTATTGGAGTGTATTCAGACTGGTAGCCTGGTACCCTGTGGTATTGGAGTGTATTCAGACTGGTAGTCTACCCTGTGGTATTGGAGTGTATTCAGACTGGTAGTCTACCCTGTGGGATTGGAGTGTATTCAGACTGGTAGACTACCCTGTGGTATTGGAGTGTATTCAGACTGGTAGCCTGGTACCCTGTGGTATTGGGGTGTATTCAGACTGGTAGCCTGGTACCCTGTGGTATTGGAGTGTATTCAGACTGGTAGCCACCCTGTGGTATTGGAGTGGGCGCTGAAAGTGCAGCAGTTGGGTCGTGGACAGAGACAAGTTCTGCCAAGTTGCATAGTGTGGGCTATTCAAGATAAATACCCCTTCCCTGCTGGAGAAAATGTAACTTCAAAGAGGACACCTTTGAAATGCTGTGACCTGCTGTAACCTTTCCCAAACTGTTCTCTGGACAACACCGACTATTGATAATCACAATGGCAATATTCTAAGCATTCTTCTTATTTTAAGAAAATTTTAAGAAAGCATAGCCTACCGCTTGATCTTATGAATGGCCTCGTCAATGATTGACGGCGCATCAATACTAATTGTTATGCGGTCACAGCCGTGGGTTACAGAGTATTTTAAAACGGCTGCTAGCCAATCAGAATCAAGTATCCAAACTCTCCGTTGTAGAATGTTGCATTTATTTTGTTCCCACAACTCGGGACTGCACATTTGTGCACCATAGTTGTTATAAAAGATATATCCCCTTATAAATGCTGTAGGGTACTTGTCAACTCCTTCTTCACTTGTTCTGTGTGCTTTGGGCTCAACTCTCATTAACTCTCCAGCCCGCCCCTCTCTACAACGTAGCGACAAAGCTAATGTTTACAGTGCAACACGTAGTGACCTACTGTATAGCGTGGTCAGCGAAATAGTTCCATCTGAAATATGATCGTTGTTTCAACATTCAGTTAACAAATGGCCAACATTTATCAGGACAACACATTGAGACCCAGTAAGATGAAACCATAAGCTTCACATTACGCTTCCCTGTTCAATTCCATTGTAAAGAAATGTGAGTTGAATGGAAATCTCAATCTAGCTCAATACTTGAGTGATCAGTGAAATGATGGTCTCTATGTTTCAGATTATTTTTAGACATATCAGAAATAGAGCTAAATGTCCAAAATAGCACACTTCCCCTTGAAGAGAAGTACCTCTACAGGTACACTGAGTCCAACTTAGACCTACTGTTCTGGATCGTTCTGTTCTACTGGTTGGCCCTAGTTCTGTTCTACTGGTTGGCCCTAGTTATGGCAGATTGACACATATTTTGCTGCAAGGGAACGGTGGGGATTTCTCCTAATAGTAATTCTAATTTGTCTCTGTGAGAGTTTCAAATTATTTAATTTAGTTTCTGGTTTTGGGGGAAACATTTGCCTGATTTTGCATGTATGGGCTCATTGTAAAAGGACCAGAAGATTCTCCCAGCCTGTCTCCCAAATTCATGTGTCAGCGGCATGCCCGGTGAAAAAACCCACATTGCCAAAGCAGCACCGACAATTATAAACATTGACAAACAACAAGCAATTAACATACAATAATATACAGGTGAAAGATACATCTTGCAGATGCACTGGGACGATGAGTGATGTAACCTGGAGGGTTCTGGTCTTTCAACATCAGACGACGCGGCTATGGCTGATCAGAACCCGGCCTGTGTCCCAGCAGCGTTTGCCCACGGTTCTGCCTTCTTGAGCCAAAGCCTTCGAGTTCTGGATCTGATTGCTTTCCTCTTCACCTGTCCTGTGATGCCCAGCAGGTCAAATACTGCAGTCCACCTCCATCGGCCCCCAGCGAGGCTGCCCGCCCCGCCTCCTGCCCTCTTCCAGCAGCTCCTGGTCCTGGCACGCCTCCTCTCCCTGGCCTCCTCCATGCGTTCTTCCCAAGGCCCTGGGTGCTCCAGCATGATCAGTTGCTTGGTGGAATTGGAAACTTGGAATCGGAAATCATGTCTGGGTGAAGCCATGTAGATGTTATTCTGTCCGGGAATTTCAGCTGTTTGCCAACGTCCACTTCCAGTTTCCAGTTGGTGGCGGTGGTGAGGAGAGCAGGCCTGGTTGTGCCTGGAGACCTGGGGCTTTTCTCCAGCTCAGAGGAACCGAATGCTCTTTGGCTTGTGGTGTCCCCTGATGGTATTTATGGCAGAGACTCTGCTCTCAGCCACAGCCCTTAGCACCTGGCCCTGATTTTCATTTTCTACAGCCAATTGTTTAATTACATAACCTTGTAGCCCTGAATGGTCCCAATTGTAATCAGTGAATGTCTGCATTATGAAGGTTCCAGTCCACGTTTTAATCGGAATTTGCTGTATTTGAATAATTTCAGGCCTTAACATCATCGGGACATATTAAATCAATCTGAGACCAATTTGATTAGTAGGCTATGCGACGTTGTAAATATCA
>NW_028176744.1:0-66000 GCF_949987555.1 Borostomias antarcticus
CGTGGGCGGAGCACATAAAAACACATGTCCAATCAACAACAGGAAAAACACATAACACTAAGTATATTCATATAAACCACATCTCTACACAGCCTATTCTCACGGTCACTCGCCACGCTTCACAATTCTCACTCGGAGAAATGACCAACCTCAAAATAGCCTAGGCTACTACCAATTCAATGGCCATGGGACTCTTTTTTTTATTATTACTTGAACGAACGCTAATCTCGCCTCTCGGTCGTCCTTCGCGCTCAAAGAACGCTACCCAAATCTACTTATCGGGGAGGAGAGAGGGAGCCGTCCCGGTGGGGGGAGAGGGGGGTTGGTGCTTGTGACTACACTTAGTGAACGCTTTGCTTAGCAACCACTCGCAGCAACCTCGCCTTTTTATTAATTACACGCGTGTTTACCTAATGTAGATATCCTATTTCAAAAATGCACTCATCGGTCCGACTCCAACACTTCCACACCCCTATCAAGACCACTAGAGGGCGCCTCGCCACGTTACATCTCCCATTGCTTTTATGATGTCATAGTAGACGTTGCTGACGCAGACACTTAAACATTCAGTGATCCATTCCACCTCATCAGAGTAGCTAGTGACTTCTGGATTTGACACACTGACTTAGAGAAAACAAGTAAGTCCATAATGGGGATAAACTTTAGAGTAAGAATTTTCTACAATTATTCTGTATTCATTCTTTGACAAAAACACCCCCAATTGAAGACAGAATAGAGTACATATTGCTCTCTGAGCTTTGTTTAACCAAGTTGTCATATAAATTATGTGTTGATACTTGTTGATTAGAGGACTAGCAGTGATGGCTCTGGGTAATATGAGATCCTGGGTGAACCTCCTCTTCATCAGTGATCTGGTGAATAACCAGTTGCTTTATAGGACTTTAGTCAGACTGGGGCAGATAAATATAATAATAATAATAATAATAATAATAATACTTGATTCTTTTGGTTTCTGTTTGGTAAAGTGTTATCCAGCTAGACCTACCGTGCTGTGTTGGAAAGTCCTGTATATCTAAATATAGGCCTAATGTGCTGCTAGGTATAGGTCTATTGTGCTGTATTGTAAAGTACTTGTATACAGTAGCTACAGTAGGTATATGACTACTGTTGTATGTTGTAAAGTGCTGTACAGCTAGGTATAGACCTACTGTCCTGTGTTGTAAAGAGCTGTATAGCTACAGTATGCTCGCTGTGATATGAAGTGGTATCAATCAATCAAAGCTGTATTTGTATAGCGCATTTCATACCCAGTGTTAGGGTTTTGATGGAGGACCCAAGAGCAGACACGATTGGGGTGAAAGCCCGTAGGCACGTTTATTGAGATCCGGGGAGAGGCAGGCAGTAACATGGTCCGTAGATAGGCGTGGGTCAGGCGGGGACGTGGTAGTCGTACAGGCGATGGTCAGGCAGGAGCGTGGTAGTCGTACAGGCGATGGTCAGGCAGGAGCGGGGTTGTCGTACAGGCGTGGGTCAGGCAGGAGCAGGGTTGTCGTACAGGCGTGGGTCAGGCAAGAGTGGGGTAATCGTACAGGTGTGGGTCAGGCAGGAGCAGGGTAATCGTACAGGCGTGGGTCAGGCAGGAACTGGATACTGGGAAGACAGGGAGAACAGGGTAAGGCAAGGTTCAAAAACAGACGAGGCAGGGAGCTAGAGACGTGTACCCACTAGGTTTACCCACTAGGTTGGTTGGTCAACGATCTGGCACAGAGGGCTGTGTGGACCGGCTTCTTATCCTGCTGGCAATTGGCTGATCAGGACCAGGTGCGTTGATTGGCTGATCAGGACCAGGTGCGTTGAGGTGTGGAGGAGAGGCAATCAAGGTGACGCACGGCAGGTGTGGATCGGGGGCGTCTCTGGCTTGTGACCACAGACGTGCTCGCAGTTCCCGCTGCAGGCTCTGGGAGGTGCTGGGGGAAACGGAGTCCGGCACTGGAGAGACAGGGACAGGCTGGGGACCTGCGTCAGAACCGGGGCTCGGGCCGGGGTCAGGGGGCTGAGGAGGTGGACGAGGCTGACGCGGCGGTGCCGTGACACAGAGGCAACACAATGCGCTTTACAGAGAACAAGGGAGGTGGGGATACATCCCATCCCTACATATTCCAGAGGGAAGCAAAAAGTGAGCTGTACAAATTCTTCCCTGACCCCTCTCAACAAGGAAATCGAGCAAGCTCCTGGAGTATGTTTGTCTACCGGCTAAGAACATTTATAAAGCAATAAATTACATTAAATTACATTTTCAGAGTAAGAGAGGCTAAAAACATAATAGGAGAGACATGGCAAACACTGGTGTATGTCTGTGTGTGCGTGAATGTGCCTGGGCCCAGATAGAGGCAGGGGTTGGGGTAGAGAGGGGGTAGGAAAAGCATACGGACCCGGGTTAGGGTGAGGGGAAGGGGGACTGGGCCCAGGTCCAGGCCTAAGCCGGATGTGGACTGATGTGTGTACGTGTGTGTGTGTGTTAACTAAATACAACGACATCCACAGCTGACACGGGGGTATCTATCGGACTCAGGGTGGTGTGCGGGTGACAGTGGGGCATCCACTGGACCTGGTTAGAAGGTAGGAGGGAGAGAGAGAGGCACTAGGGGAGACAGAAAACGGTTAGTAGCATGCTGAGCCTTTGAAGCAACACAGATATAAGAACAGAACAAGCCTGTTTCAGGGCAACCAGCTTCTGTACACAACTTGATATACATAGAGTGCATAGCAGGATATACACCAATGTATACAGAGGATTCACAGGTAGGTTTGAGGCTGCCTTTCTGTGTCTCAAGGTCCTGGCTAGTGATTGTAGGCTAGGCCAAAAAGGTACGTCTTGAGATCTTGCTTGAAGACCTCTGTTGTTTCGACCCTTCTTAGGCACTCCGGCAGGGTGTTCCAGAGGTTGGGGGCATAGAAACTAAAAGCTGCCTCTCCGTCTTTCTTGGTCCTGGCTTTTGGGACTGTTACGAGTTCAGTACCTGAGGATCTGAGTGGTCTGTTGGGCATGTACCTGACAAGCATTTCTGAAATGTTGTCTGGTGCGTGACTGTGGAGAGATTTATAGACTAGTAATAGTATTTTAAAGTCTATTCTAGAGTTGACAGGTAACCAGTGTAGTGATTTTAAGGCTGGTGTGATGTGTGCCCTTCGTCTAGTCTTAGTGAGGACTCGTCCTGCAGCATTCTGTATCATTTGTAGCTTAGAGATTGCTTTCTTTGGTAGGCCTTATAGTAGAGCATTGCAGTAGTCCAGCCTGCTTGTGATGAAAGTATGCATTAGTCTTTCGGTGTCAGCCTGAGAGAGAAAGGGTTGCACCAATGCAATGTTCCTGTTAGGGCTAGCGGAGGAGGACCCAAAAGCAATCAAGTTGCTTTGGATAAACGCGTCTGCTAAATTACTGTAATACAATGAGATCTAGGCTACTACGGATCCGGGCATCTGTCGCGTTTTGAGAACTTCACTGGAGAGTGCAGCTGATCAGAGCACTATGTTGGTGTGCTTCGTAAACATGAGTCAATTGCTCTTGAATTATCTGTATGCCGAGATGAATCCAGTGATGTCCACCTCTCAGTGGCGATTTTAGCATGGCATTTCTGGAGGGGCAGTTTTATATTATGTCACCATCACAAGAACTAAAGGTAGCCAATTAGTCTACGGTAGGTAGCCTACATCAGAGCAGAGGCTACAACACACAAAGTTAACGACACATTAACACACGCAGTAGGCTAATTAGACCCATAAGAGAGCGCATGCCCGGTCCAGGGTTCTGAAAGTGACAGGTGACAAGTGTGCACCCATCAGACCTGGGCACTACGCATAACCTATTAGTACTCCACTTATATCACAGCCAAATAGTCTACTACAGTGAAGGCGCACTGTCCACATTAGTCCCCCTCACACATCGTCTCAAAAATGCACCGAAAAATGCCTGGGTTCAGTGAGTTCGCTGACTCGTCGTGACCACGCAAACCCATTTCACACTTCCCACAGAGTTTAATAAAAGTGATCAGCCTCCCCAGAACATACCGATTCTCCTCGGTCTGTTTGTTGTGCTCCGCGATGGAACGGCGAAACGCATCATCTAGTTGTGCCTGGACGTTGAGCTGCCCCAGTAAACCCAGCTTCATGGCACAGTTCAGATGGGACGCAGAGCTTTCATGCTTCGCGGTTCTTTCTGACAGATTTTTAATGTCTTTGAATCCAGACGATGCCCAAACAGTCTCCACCAAAAAGAATACAAGGGAAACAGAACAGCGCACTTTTCGAGGTGCTAGCAGTTAGCCACTTCTTTTTCTCAAACTATTCCTGTTTGAAGGTACGGGTTACCTTATCTCCAGCCTGAAGCAGCACCAATTCTTCTGGTCGTGTGGCCCTAAACGTTTTATTTCCAGTTTCTCTTCAAGTTTCAATGTACTAAACCGCACATTCAACAAATAATCTACACTATTCATTGTTGCACCTGAAAACACTTTTAATTTCTACAAAACTTTAGCTAGCAGCATTGGCTAACGTAGATCGACATCGACAATGACCCAGTAGTTCAACTTTGATCAACGTTGTTTTATTATTCCCTGGCTAAACCTGTTGCCAGGTAGATTTCGTAGGGGAAGAGACTTTTCTGCCCCTCCACCCAATTAAATCTGCGTGATATTTTTTCACATTACTCCCGACCACGCTCACATTGTCGCTATAGCAACAGTAGGGGAGAACGCTTCGGTGCCCCTCTGCCGAGTCAGAGCAGTCTGTGACACACTCATACAAAGGGATTTACTGCAAAACAGCACTATACATAGTGTCAGTCAGGTTTATTATATTTATACATGCTATTTTCATTTTCACCACTGAATCACTATTTTGTATTAATTATAAAATAGATTTTTCCGAAACACAGTTGTAGGCTAAGATGCATCTTGCACAACAGAGCCACCTGGTGGGGCACTGCCCCACCTGCCCCTAATGTAAAATCGCCACTGCCACCTCTTGAAATTTGGTCGAATTTACTGACCGCTAGATCAGTGAAACCCGGGGCTGCCAAGTCTCAGACACACGCATTGCAGCCTATTCTCACGCTCACTCGCCACGCTTCACAATTCTCACTCGGAGAAATGACCAACCTCAAAATAGCCTAGGCTACTACCAATTCAATGGCTATGGGACTCTTTTTTTATTATTACTTGAACGAACGCTAATCTCGCCTCTCGGTCGTCCTTCGCGCTCAAAGAACGCTACCCAAATCTACCTATCGGGGAGGAGAGAGGGAGCCGTCCCGGTGGGGGGAGAGGGGGGTTGGTGCTTGTGACTACACTTAGTGAACGCTTTGCTTAGCAACCACTCGCAGCAACCTCGCCTTTTTAATAATTACACCCGTGTTTACCTAATGTAGATATCCTATTTCAAAAATGCACTCATCAGTCCGACTCCAACACTTCCACACCCCTATCAAAACCACTAGAGGGCGCCTCGCCACGTTACATCTCCCATTGCTTTTATGATGTCATAGTAGACGTTGCTGACGCAGACACTTAAACATTCAGTGATCCATTCCACCTCATCAGAGTAGCTAGTGACTTCTGGATTTGACACACTGACTTAGAGAAAACAAGTAAGTCCATAATGGGGATAAACGTTAGAGTAAGAATTTTCTACAATTATTTTGTATTCATTCTTTGACAAAAACACCCCCAATTGAAGACAGAATAGAGTACATATTGCTCTCTGAGCTTTGTTTAACCAAGTTGTCATATAAATTATGTGTTGATACTGGTTGATTAGAGGACTAGCAGTGATGGCTCTGGGTAATATGAGATCCTGGGTGAACCTCCTCTTCATCAGTGATCTGGTGAATAACCAGTTGCTTTATAGGACTTCAGTCAGACTGGGGCAGATAAATATAATAATAATAATACTTGATTCTTTTGGTTTCTGTTTGGTAAAGTGTTATCCAGCTAGGCCTACCGTGCTGTGTTGGAAAGTCCTGTATATCTAAATATAGGCCTAATGTGCTGCTAGGTATAGGTCTATTGTGCTGTATTGTAAAGTACTTGTATACAGTAGCTACAGTAGGTATATGACTACTGTTGTATGTTGTAAAGTGCTGTACAGCTAGGTATAGACCTACTGTCCTGTGTTGTAAAGAGCTGTATAGCTACAGTATGCTCGCTGTGATATGAAGTGGTATCAATCAATCAAAGCTGTATTTGTATAGCGCATTTCATACCCAGTGTTAGGATTTTGATGGAGGACCCAAGAGCAGACACGATTGGGGTGAAAGCCCGTAGGCACGTTTATTGAGATCCGGGGAGAGGCAGGCAGTAACGTGGTCCGTAGACAGGCGTGGGTCAGCCGGGGACGTGGTAGTCGTACAGGCGATGGTCAGGCAGGAGCGTGGTAGTCGTACAGGCGATGGTGAGGCAGGAGCGGGGTTGTCATACAGGCGTGGGTCAGGCAGGAGCAGGGTAATCGTACAGGTGTGGGTCAGGCAGGAGCAGGGTAATCGTACAGGCGTGGGTCAGGCAGGAACTGGATACTGGGAAGACAGGGAGAACAGGTTAAGGCAAGGTTCAAAAAAAGACGAGGCAGGGAGCTAGAGACGTGTACCCACTAGGTTGGTTGGTCAACGATCTGGCACAGAGGGCTGTGTGGACCGGCTTCTTATCCTGCTGGCGATTGGCTGATCAGGACCAGGTGCGTTGATTGGCTGATCAGGACCAGGTGCGTTGAGGTGTGGAGGAGAGGCAATCAAGGTGACGCACGGCAGGTTTGGATCGGGGGCTTGTCTGGCTTGTGACCGCAGACGTGCCCGCAGTTCCCGCTGCAGGCTCTGGGAGGTGCTGGGGGAAACGGAGTCCGGCACTGGAGAGACAGGGACAGGTTGGGGACCAGCGTCAGAACCGGGGATCGGGCCGGGGTCAGGGGGCTGAGGAGGTGGACGAGGCTGACGCGGCGGTGCCGTGACAGGACCCCCCCCTCTACGGGCGCCTCCTGGCGACCGACAGGGCTGGCCAGGATGGTCACGGTGGAAATCCCGGATGAGAGTCGGGTCCAGAATGAACCTGCGGGGAACCCAACTCCGTTCCTCAGGCCCATAACCCTCCCAGTCCACCAGATACTGGAGTCCCCGGTCCCGCCGACGGACCCTCAGCAAGCGCCGCACCGTCCAGGCAGGCTTGTCATCGATGATCCGGACCGGTGGTGGCGGGTCTCCTGGTGGACACAGTGGGCTGACAGAGGCAGGCTTGATACGGGACACATGGAAGGTCGGATGTATCCTCATGGCGGGAGGCAACTTGAGCCTGACCGCTGAGGGGTTGACTATGCTGTCGATGACGTATGGGCCCAGGTACCGGGGTGTCAGCTTACGGGAGGATGCTTGCAATGGGATGTCCTTGGAGGATAACCATACACTCTGACCTAGTTGGTAAGCTGGAGCTGGGACCCGGTGGCGATCCGCGTTACGCCGGCTGCGGTGGGCAGAGCGGAGCAGGGCGGTTCGGGTCTCTCTCCACACCCTGCGGCAGCGACGGATGTGGCTCTGGACTGAGGGCACGGTGAGTTCCCCCTCCTGCTCAGGGAACAATGGTGGCTGGTAGCCCAGAGAGCATTCAAAAGGGGACAGACCAGTGGAGGCATTGGACAGGGAGTTGTGAGCATACTCAACCCAGGAGAAGTAGTCGCTCCAGGCGGACGGGTTCCGAGTGGTGACACAGCGCAGCGCATTCCCAAGGAACTGGTTGGCCCGTTCAGCCTGCCCGTTAGTCTGGGGGTGGTAGCCGGAGGACAGGCTCACGGTGGCTCCAATAGCCCGGCAGAACTCCCGCCACACTTGGGACGTAAACTGTGGTCCTCGGTCCGAGACAATGTCCACGGGAATGCCGTGGAGCCGGACCACATGGGTCACCAGGAGAGCCGCGGTCTCTGAAGCTGAGGGGAGCTTGGATAGGGGCACAAAATGGGCGGCCTTAGAAAACAGGTCAATAATAGTTAGTATGGTGGTGTTACCATTGGACAGAGGGAGCCCGCACACGAAGTCCAGCCCGATGTGGCTCCAAGGGCGGCCAGGAACAGGCAGGGGGCGTAGCAGACCGGAGGAGGGTTGGTGCGACGCCTTGCTCTGGGCACAGACTGTGCAGGCCTGGATGTATTCCCGGGTGTCAGCTGACATGGTGGCCACCAAAAACGCTTCTTAAGCAGAGCCAGGGTGCGGTTGACCCCTGGGTGACAGGCAAGCCGGGATGCGTGGACCCACTGGATGACCTGGGAACGGACTAGATCAGGCACAAACAGTCGGTTAGGGGGGCCGTTACCTGGGTCCGGTTGGCTCCTCTGGGCGTCCCTGACCACGCCCTCGATCTCCCATGTGACCGCGCCCACCACACAGGAGGGAGGTAGGATCGTGTCAGGCTCTGCGGCACTCGGTTCCGGGGGAGCAAATTGGCGTGACAACGCATCAGGCTTGACGTTGCGAGACCCCGGCCGGTAGGTGATGGTAAACCGGAAGCACCCGAAGAACAGCGCCCACCGGGCCTGCCTGGGGTTTAGCCTCTTGGCGTTCTGGAGGTAAACCAGGTTTTTATGATCTGTCCACACGATAAACGGTTGTTCCGCCCCCTCCAACCAATGTCTCCATTCCTGCAGGGCCAGCTGGACAGCGAGCAGCTCCTTGTTCCCCACGTCGTAATTGCGTTCCGCCGGTTCAAGGCGGCGAGAGAAGAAGGCGCAGGGGTGGAGCTTGTCGTTGGAGGCCGATCGCTGTGACAGGACCGCCCCCACTCCCGTGTCCGATGCGTTGACCTCCACGACGAACTGACGTGAGGGGTCTGGTTGGGTAAGCACCGGGGCAGAGGTGAAGAGTGCTTTCAAGGCCCTGAACGCAGCATCTGCCTCGGGTGTCCAGGAGAAGGGAGTGGTCCTAGAGGTCAGGGCCATCATGGGGGAAGCAACTCGGCTGTAGTCACGGATAAACCGTCGGTAAAAGTTTGCAAACCCAAGAAACCTCTGTAGCTCCTTTCTGTTTGTGGGGGTGGGCCACTCGACCACTGCCCTGATCTTCTCTGGGGTAGCCTTCACCTGACCCTCTCCAATGATGTACCCCAGAAACTGAACTGAGCGGACATGAAATTCACACTTTTCAGCCTTGACAAACAGCCGGTTCTCCAGGAGTCTTTGGAGAACCTGCCTGACGTGCTTGACATGCTCCTCCGGGGAACGAGAAAAAACAAGGATGTCATCCAGGTAGACAAAGACAGAACGGTTCAGTAGATCCCGGAGGACGTCGTTGACTAGGGCCTGAAAAACAGCAGGGGCATTGGTCAACCCAAAAGGCATCACCAGATACTCGAAATGCCAAGGGGGGTGTTAAAAGCAGTCTTCCACTCGTCTCCTTCTGTAATCCGAACCAGATGGTAGGCGTTCCTGAGGTCCAGTTTGGAAAAGACGGTGGCGCCTTGGAGGGGCTCAAAGGCAGAAGCGAGGAGAGGCAGGGGATACTTGTTTTTAACAGTTATGCTGTTCAGAGCCCGGTAATCAATGCAGGGTCGTAAGGAACCATCCTTCTTACCGACAAAGAAGAATCCGGCACCTACTGCAGAGGACGATGGCCTGATGATGCCAGAAGCAAGAGAGTCCCTGATGTAAGTTTCCATGGCCTCTCTCTCAGGACGTGACAGGTGGAACAGACGGCCTGAGGGCAGAGGGGCCCCGGGAGGAGCTCTATGGAGCAGTCATAGGGGCGATGAGGCGGTAGGGAGAGAGCTCGTTGCTTACTGAAGGCCTCTCCAAGGATGTGAGACAGGTACTGAGGCAGAAGGAACTCCAGCTGACTACTCGGTTAGAGGACCAGTCGATATGGGGATTGTGTTGTTTTAACCACGCATGGCCAAGCACTATGGGACTCTGGGGGGACGTGATGACCAATAGGGACAAGGACTCGCGATGGTTTCCAGAGATGACCACGCTCAAGGGTTCGGTGACATGCGTAATGTTGGCTAGGAGTCTACCGCTAAGGTCGTGCACGGTAACAGGGGGCTCTCTGGGGAGGGTGGCAATACCCGCCTGGATTACTAGCTCTGCGTCGATGAAATTGTCGTCGGCACCTGAGTCAACAAGGGCGAGAACTGAGATGGGCCGTTGGTTCACAGTGATGGAGACGTCGAGGTGCATCCGCCCCTGGGCATCGACACAGGAGGAGCCATTGGAAAGAGAGCCCACGTGCGCTAGCTTGGCCATGGGGGGCGTGGGTGACAGGGCACAGCCCACCGGTGAACCCACTCTCACTGGTGGGCTTGGGTTTTTGGCCGAGCGGGGCAGGAAGCACGGCCATGACCTGGTTGACCGCAGTAGAAACAGAGGCGCTCGCTCACACGGCGAGCGCGTTCAGCCTCGGAGAGTCGTGCGCCGCCCAACTGCATGGGCTCGTCCTCGGGGGCGGAGGCATGTGGCGTCGTGGTGCGCTGAGGGGAGAGCGCTTCATGACGTGGCGAGAGCTGAGAAGGCGGGTTAGGGGAACGCTGGCTGGGAAGCCTAGATGGAAAACCGGACGTGCGGCTTCTTTCCTTTCTACGCTCCCTCAGGCGGTGATCGATTTTGATAGCCAGGGAGATTAGGCTGTCAAGGGTAGTGGGCGTGTCCCTGACTAACTCGTCCTTCAGAGTCTCGGACAGGCCCGCACGGAAAGCGGTCTGTAAGGCGGTATCGTTCCACCCGCTATCCGCGGCTAGGATCCTGAACTCTATGGAGTACTCTGCCACGCTACGGCTACCTTGTTGGAAGTTCATTAAACGTGAGGCTGAGTCGTGACCAAGGGCGGGATGATCAAACACTTTTCTGAACTCCAAGCTGAATTCAGCGTAAGACCGGAGACAAGCCGCGTTAGCTTTCCAGGTGGCTTCAAACCAACTAAGGGGCGGACCGGTAAGTAGGCTAGACACGAAGGCTATCCTTTCGGCGTCCAGTGAATACATGCTAGGCTGGTGAATAAAGATGAAGTCACATTGCATTAGAAATGACCCACAACGAGCCAGATCACCGTCATACGGCTTGGGACTAGGGAGGTTAGGCTCACGTCGGGATGCAGTCACAGGGGCTGGGCTAGCTGCCAGGGCTCCGGGTGCAGGGCCCTCCCCCTGGGCTGCGGAGCCCGTGGATATGACCAATTGGCTAACCTGCTCGCTGAGGGTTTGCATGGTAGCAGCGATAGTGTGCAGGCTTTGCTCCGACTTGGTTACCTGGGCCGACAGGCCTTGCATATTGGCGTTGAGAGCCCGCATCGCTGTATCAGCGTCCCGGAGTAGAATGCTGTGTTGTCCCACGAGAATCCCTTGGGAGGTGACGGCCTGCCAGAGGCCTGTGTTGTGCGCTGGGTCCATGTTGGCCAGATCGTTCTGTTAGGGTTTAGATGGAGGACCCAAGAGCAGACACGATTGGGGTGAAAGCCCGTAGGCACGTTTATTGAGATCCGGGGAGAGGCAGGCAGTAACGTGGTCCGTAGACAGGCGTGGGTCAGGCGGGGAAGTGGTATTCGTACAGGCAATGGTCAGGCAGGAGCGTGGTAGTCGTACAGGCGATGGTCAGGCAGGAGCGGGGTTGTCGTACAGGCGTGGGTCAGGCAGGAGCAGGGTTGTCGTACAGGCGTGGGTCAGGCAGGAGCGGGGTAATCGTACAGGTGTGGGTCAGGCAGGAGCAGGGTAATCGTACAGGCGTGGGTCAGGCAGGAACTGGATACTGGGAAGACAGGGAGAACAGGGTAAGGCAAGGTTCAAAAACAGATGAGGCAGGGAGCTAGAGACGTGTACCCACTAGGTTGGTTGGTCAACGATCTGGCACAGAGGGCTGTGTGGACCGGCTTCTTATCCTGCTGGCGATTGGCTGATCAGGACCAGGTGCGTTGATTGGCTGATCAGGGCCAGGTGCGTTGAGGTGTGGAGGAGAGGCAATCAAGGTGACGCACGGCAGGTGTGGATCGGGGGCGTGTCTGGCTTGTGATCGCAGACGTGCCCGCAGTTCCCGCTGCAGGCTCTGGGAGGTGCTGGGGGAAACGGAATCCGGCACTGAAGAGACAGGGACAGGCTGGGGACCAGCGTCGGAACCGGGGCTCGGGCCGGGGTCAGGGGGCTGAGGAGGTGGACGAGGCTGACGCGGCGGTGCCGTGACACAGAGGCAACACAATGCGCTTTACAGAGAACAAGGGAGGTGGGGATATATCCCATCCCTACATATTCCAGAGGGAAGCAAAAAGTGAGCTGTACAAATTCTTCCCTGACCCCTCTCAACAAGGAAATCGAGCAAGCTCCTGGAGTATGTTTGTCTACCGGCTAATAACATTTATAAAGCAATAAATTACATTAAATTACATTTTCAGAGTAAGAGAGGCTAAAAACATAATAGGAGAGACATGGCAAACACTGGTGTATGTCTGTGTGTGCGTGAATGGGCCCAGATAGAGGCAGGGGTTGAGGTAGAGAGGGGGTAGGAAAAGGATACGGACCCGGGTTAGGGTGAGGGGAAGGGGGACTGGGCCCAGGTCCAGGCCTAAGCCGGATGTGGACTGATGTGTGTACGTGTGTGTGTGTGTTAACTAAATACTACGACCTCCACAGCTGACACGGGGGTATCTATCGGACTCAGGGTGGTGTGCGGGTGACAGTGGGTCATCCACTGGACCTTGTCGTGTAAAATAATTTACTATGTCTTAGGTCAAATTCCAAGAAATAAATCTAAGTCCAGAAATAAATCTAAGTCCAGATTGGTTTCAAAGTTCCAAAATAACTTCAGAGTCCGAGAAGAAAAAACAACTCGAGGCACAAAGAGTCCACATGCGATTTGACTTTATTGCTCTTCAGAAAAAACAGCAGAAAAGTCGGAGCTTCCCCGGGAAAGAACAACTTTTCCCTTTTTTGTAATTGACCTTTATAGTCTTATCACCACTCCCCCCCCCCCTGACCACATCCCATTTTCCATACATCACTTACTTTGCCACCAATCAAATGATGTCTAGTTTGCTGGCTCAGCAATAACTTATGTCCTACATCCATGCCCCCCCCCCCCAGCTTCCTGGGTGTGTGGGCTCTTGACTACTTTTGGGAGGAAAAGAGGCCCAGACAGGGAAGTTCAACAGGAAGAGGAGAAGAGAACACCTAACCATGCCCCCCCCCCCCCCCTCCCCCCCAGCTTCCTGGGTGTGTGGGCTCTTGACGACTTTTGGGAGGAGAAGAGGCCCAGACAGGGAAGTTCAACAGGAAGAGGAGAAGAGGATATCTAAAACCTGCTCCTGCACATATCTCTGCAGAGTCAGCATTATATCTCTGGCTGCTTTGGGACTAGGCTACTTGGGGAGGAGAAGAAGGCCAGACAGGGAATTTCAATCAGGAAGAGGTTGGGACATCTTGAATGCTCAGGCCGGGTGCGCATTTGTTCTTCCCGCCCTAAAGCTGCTGGCCCAGCATTTTCTTAACCTGCTGAGTCAGTGGGGACATTCAATTTTCTACAGATCCGTTCCCAGTGGCTACATCTGGTGGTGACTTTTTATACTACTATTGGGGTTTTCATCTAATATCACTCAGTATACCATTAATATCCTGACATGAATATAATACAGGGGAGCTAAATCAAATTAAATCACTACAATTCCCCCTATGTGACTTTAATAGTTAGTCACATTCAGACCCAGCATTTCCAATATTACTGATTAAATAATTCAACATAAACAACAACTCATAGATATAAAGGTACGGTTATAGACCGCACGTATACGCAGCTCTTTATGGCTGGACGACCTGAACAACATTCACCTCCCTTGCTCACACATACCAGTCATGAATAAAGAGGCAGTGCATCCTTTACAAGGTTATCATAAGACTGAACAGGGATACCTCCCACACCCCTTGGCGGGGCGTCTGACAGGTTGTGTACTTTGTAGGACCCAACGGATCGAGATGGAACTAGTTCACACATGTTTTATCAGTCTCCTGACCATAGAGATCCTGCTCAATTCGGCAAAGTTTGTTCTACATATCTTCAGCTATATTACAAGACCTTATGTAGGTGTATGGTTTGTATAGCACACAGTCAGAGTAAAACAATGATAATGTGTCACAGTACAAGCCACATCACCGTTAACTGAACACGGCAAATTGGACAATTACTTCACCTATAGCAATCACCTTCTACCAGATGTCCCTAATTTAACTAACACAAGGGGATGTTCCGCAGGTTTGAGTTCCTTAAAACCCCACCATTGCCCAACATAATAACGCCCTTGTGTATTAAAATAACTCAGTCTGCGAGAAACTTTATAAACCACTAAGCCCTTGTAACTGAGGTTCTAATACTTATATCTGGATAAACACTACTTCATCCTTTTGTTTGTCTTATTTGGAAATGGTTATGGCCGAACAGCACTTTGAGTGCAGGAACAGTAGTACAAAAAGACAGTCTCAAAACATCTATAAAAATAAAACTAATCCTAAAACATTAGTTACAGTATATTCTGATGGTTACAGTGTTCGCTTTATATGGTGACCAAGTCTACTCACTACAGTGGTATACATTACTTCAGATCACTTACAAAGAACTATTGTGGGGTACGCTTGAGTATATAATGTATATAGTCCCACATTAACCCTTATGCAGGGGTCACTTTCAGTCGCCCCAAGGGCATCCACTTTGGTGATGAGGGAGAACATGTGACCGCTGATACCCTCGATGATTTGCCTCGTGCTGAGCCTCCTCCCGCCGGGTTTCCTTGTGGGAGTAGCATGATTCTGGCAATATCTGATGCGACGCTGGCCCACATGGCGCAGACGGCGCATCTCTGATTTATCCTGACGGGCGGGCAGCTTATCAACAAGTTTTTTTAACCTGGCCAACGGCATTCTTCCCAGACGCTCTGTTGTGCTAGGGGTGCAGGGAAACCAAGACAGATCCATGTCCTCCTCTGGGGAAATGTAGCTGTTATTCTCTGACCAGTTGCGTGACCTGGAGCGCTCTGGGGGTGTGGCCAGCGGCTCCACCTCGATGGGACTAAACGGGCTTTGGGGTACCACCACTCTAGGCGTGCCCTGCATGTCTACTCTCCCCTTGATGGTGCTTCTGCTGAGATGAGTGATGATGCTGCTACTGGCACCTGGGAGTGACCATTCCTTTTGAGGGACGGGAGTCATCATCGATGACCGGGGAGCAGACTGCGGGGTTTTGAACCGGGTGGGTGAATTAGCTGGTGTAGTGGATGGCCAGAGTGTCGCGCGGTGTTTCTTGAAGGCTGATCCAGGTGTCATCGGGAGTTTCTCGTAGGCTGGAGGATTGGTTGGCCAAGATGTCACTTGGCGCATCTGGTAGGCCGGAGGATCGGTTGGTGGTCCTGGGGCAGCTGCATCTTCCTCCCAGGCTACACGACCTGTGGGGGGTTATGAAGTAGGCCCAGGGAATACACTGCTCTATCTCTACATGGGGCATCTCATCTAACACTCTAGACCCGTGCATGACCCTCCTGAGAGTCATCCTGACCTGTGGGGAACTGGCCTTGCCTAGGGGCCCTATGGGTTGCCAGGACTGCTGATTCCCCATGAATTAGACGCTAATTGTGGATGGGGGTATTCTATATTACCTGCTGCCCATCGGTTGCGGTAGGAGGCAGATGGTAGGGGTACACTCGTCGAACCCTAATAGGGATATTAGAGGCTTTTTACTGCGGCTGCACGATATTGACAGACACATACATTGCCGCTATACACTTTTTTCCAATATATTTGGCGATATGTAAAACCCGGCGTGGGACGCTCCGATTGGTTTTCGTCATCTTCTTTAATCTTGCTAATTGCTACCTGTGCTGTCGCCAGGCTTTTTACTACATCAGCCTTTCGGTAGCCGAAACAATGCCAAATGTCAGACGTTGACTTTCTTTCAACCACTAAATCCGCTCTATCTATATTTTATTTTGTTCGGATATGCTGTTTGATTTGAATATTTTCTGCTATTCTCGGCTGTTCTATGTTATTCTTTTATGCATTATAACTGTCAAAACACAATTTCCAAACGGTCAGAGTAGAGAGATAGAAAAACCCAGCTGGTAGGTTACGGAAAGAATGAATACTGCGGAAATTTAGTCTATTGACTTTTTTTTTTTTTTTTTTTTTTTTTTTTTTTTGAATTCTCACTACATGGCAGAAGAAAAATAGCTTTTAGAGTAGCCTACCATCTGCTCGTTCTACACTTCCCTGACTGCGCACCCAAATCTCTGCTTGATTCCTAGCATTCTGAATGCTACTCTGACCATGATTCCCCCAAAGTGTCGTCCATTATCAGAACTATAGAATTATTTGCCACTGACCTAGCATCTGGTCCTGGCGTGGGTTAGGGATGTGCGCAGCGACTACTTTCATTGACGATTAGACGGTGATTTTATAACTGATAACACGACTAGTCAAAAACAAGATTCTCAAGTTTCTACAACACGCTTGAGTCTTGGAATTTAGTCATACGCTATTGTTGCACATATTTCTGTCACGTCTTGACTCAAACAAATTATTTGGCTATTTTAACTCCTATAAGCACCCTTTAGTGGCAATGTGCCGTGCTGCTAACCATTGAATAGCATACAGCGAAATACTATAATATTACAGACTCGGAGGCCCAATTAATTGTTGGGCCTACATTTGTGCTTGTTAGTCTTCTGGCCTAGGCAATAGGCCTATTGATTTGTCCTTTTTTCCTTTTTGTCATGCACATTGGTGCTGGACCTAATATAATTGTGGTGACTTAATAATCCCTCTCACTAACACATTTATTTTCATTACGATTTTAAACAAGAAAAAATCTCTACTGTACACGCCATATACTGTTTCACCTCCCCCCTGGCGCAATGGTCAATACCATGCGCATCCCTAATTGCAAACCAGAATTGACTGTCCTCGTGGACTACAACGGAAACTAATGCATTCGAGAGGTCTACAATTGTGAACCATTTAGCATTTTCAACTCTCCACTCTGTCAGTTCTCCAGGCCCCGCACCTTCTTTACCTGAAAGATAGGTGTGCGCACCTGGTTGCCCATGGGTAATTCACTGATTACTCCTTTCTTAAGCAAAGCTTTAAACACAGGCCTAATTGCCCTCCACGCTTCAGGCTTGACCGGGTATTGTTTCAGACAAGGGCGATACTTCCACCTGGGTGAAACAACAACCGGTGGGGCCAAATTCACTAAACCCCACATCATATTTCCCTGTTGTTCACAGATCTGGGAGGGTAGCAAGACGCTCCTCATCTCCCAGTTCTGTGCACAATCTGACAAATCCCTTCGTTACATTTGACAACAAAACAGACGCTCTTAGCCGCGTCAAAGGTAACTTCACACAATTCTTTAAACAGGCAGTCACTCCCCACTCGCTTGAACATTTGTACATGGGGGAGGATTGATGAGTTGCACCACCAATCGTCTGGTATCACATGACACCCTCGTATCCATGGCCCCAAATCGCACCATTGATCCTTTGGCGCTCCACTAGAGACACATGAGGAGAAGAATCAGGCATGTTAAATAGACCCTTCTGGGTTTCAGTCAATTCAACAGAAGCGGCACAATTGGCTCCATGCCGACAAGTAGCTCAAACCTAACGCTGTCTCCACCTGCTCCTCCTCCCACCTTTCCTCAAATCTGCTATCCCTTCCCTCGTGCACATGAGCCAGTGCACCTTATAACATAAGCTCAGTGTCTGTCTCCTCTACGCTTGTGCGTGCATGAGAGAGCAAATCAGTGGTAGGAGAAGTGATCAACCATTAATATACATACAGTGGCTGTTTTTCTCTAGGCCCTCTCTGACTCGTGGACAGTTTTTAAGTCTTTAACTTTTCAGTACCACTGGGGTCGGTATAATGTGACGCTCAAATGCCTAAATTAATTCCCTCTCCACCAGGTTATTTGAACCTACACTAGCAAACATGAAACTGTCTCCGCTTAGGTTTCTAGTTTGCCACTCATTTTAGGATGATACTTTAAGCTTTCTTTGTTAATGAGTTATGATGCCCGCTCCTGTGTCCACTAAAAATGACACCATTTCACCATTTCACTTAGGTTTACTCCCGGTAACGAGCTTATTAGTTGTGGTGTATCTCGGGCATCGCACCCTGTGAGTGGTGTAAGCAATGCTTCTAAATCAGTGATTCTATTCTGCACTAATACTTGTGTATCAGGGGAAAATGGAACAAACTCACCCCCATCGCCTCGTGCCACCCGCCAGTGCCCCTCCTCCCGTGTTATTGATTCCTTGCGTCTGCTTGCCGGGTGCCACATCTTTGCATTTGGGTTGTTCGCTGGTCAGTAGCGATGGCGCTGCTCCTGGCCTCCCTCAAAGTTCTCCGGGCATTCATTCTTCCAGTGTCCAAATTTACCACATAGTGCACACAGAGAGTTTTATGGGGTCTTCCTGGCCCTCATTGTTTTGTCTTGAAGATGTCTCCGCTCTGGTTCTGCTGTCTGTCTCTTGTTCTGTTAATACTATTGCTGTGTCGTTCCATGTTATGTTGTGCCGTGAGCTATTAGATACATTGGATTTCCCCAAGGGGATTCATAAAGTATCTTTCTATCTATATCGGTCGTGGAACGCTCCAACAAACTTTCCCCCACACTCCTGCCGGTTGGGCAGTGTCTGTGCTCGCTTCATGATTTCTGCTGCTGTGTAGGATCTCCGTACACGTTCGGCACCTCTATCATTTGGAAACCGTCCTGCCTGGATTGATTCAGTGGGCTGGTAGGCTGTCCCCCTCCTGGTTTGAGCTGTGGAGGGTTGAGGCGTCACTGTCACACTACTCCCGTGGCTGCTGTAATTCTCAGTCTCTGTCTGTATGGCCGCTCGTCTGGGCGTCAGATTTTCAGCCAAGAATGTTCGTATCTGTTCAACAATGTCTGATGTAGCCCCTCCATGGGTCACCTTTGTGACATCTTGGGCTGACCCCACTGGTGACAATGCCAGCATTTGATGACGTGCGGTTGCACGCTGCTTTTCTGGTTTTGGCACACCACGCTGGGGTCTGGCCAGTGGAAGGTCTGTGACTGGATCTGTCGGAGTTGCGCTCCTGACCCTCCTGCTCCGTCTCCTCGCTGGTGTGGATGTGTGCTGTGGGT
Organism: Borostomias antarcticus; assembly: GCF_949987555.1. Lineage (NCBI taxonomy): Eukaryota > Metazoa > Chordata > Actinopteri > Stomiiformes > Stomiidae > Borostomias > Borostomias antarcticus. The sequence continues at coordinate 19,114 of NW_028176744.1, forward strand.
GTGGTATGGTGGTGGTAGGGTGGCGTCCTGCTGCGCTGGTGGAGGGTAGCTGGCCTTGGACCGGTCTCGTGGCACGGCAGTAGGCGGGAAAGGGCACTGCAGGCTGGCATCTGCGGATGAGAGAAAGTGCACCCCATCCCCGTTTTCTTTTTCCCACTGCTGCTTACCTTGCCTAGTTCTTGCCTGCTCTTTCCACTTCCCGAACATCTTCGTCTTCCTCCTTATCTACTCTCTTAGTTATTCCCTGTTTATTTATTTATTTATTTTTCGCTCGTGCTTATTGCTTTCTCTCTCAAAATTGTGTGTTATAACTTTATAAGGCTCGCTTTGCCTCCCTCTCCTCAATGGTCAATTTTGCTCTCAATTTTGGGAGTTTATGGCCCAATTAATTTTACTGTAAGAAACAGAGAGTGGTGGTGCAGAACAGAGTAAACAAACAATTTATATGCTGAAATTGTGCACTGTATGTAAATTCACCCTCGACCATCTCAATCTATGAACCCAGGACCACGTTCCCAGATAGTCCATAGGCACATAAAAACAAATAGAAAATATAGCTACAAGCAGCAATAACGGGGCTAAGCGCGACTCACTCATCAAAGCCAACAAGCGAAACATGCCATAGCCACATTGGAGCTATGCATATGAGTGTCTGTGTCTTCTGACCAGGGAAATCAGGTTAAATTCATGCAACAGCATCATCATCACCATGATCATCATTATCATCATCATCATCATACAACTGCAATCACATTCAATTCATCTGAAGGCGTCAAACGAGTGTCAGTGTTATGCCCCCGGGAAGGGGGGGGCACCCCTGAACAGAGAACCGGACCAGGGGAGCAGACCCAGAGAAGCAGACGGACACCAGAGTAACTATAATAGCCCGAAGGCGGTTTTAATAAATGATAAACAAGTGGAACAAAAAAAGGGGGATAACTAAGGTACTGCGGTGACCACACCGGGAGAAAAAGTAAACACAAAAACACAGACGGACTGCCACTTTAAGTTGGGGGGTATGTATGTGTGCGTGCGTGTGCGTGTGAATGGGATGTGAAATTAAGTGTATGGATGCGTGAGGGCAAATGGCTATGTGGAGGGATGTTGTCTGTGTGCGTGCGTCAGGCTACCGCGGGGACTGGCGAGCCGGAGAGATCCCCGTGGAGGAGCGTCAGGGGGAAAGGTCTGGTCCGAGGGGCACGAGGCGAGCGAGAAAAAAAGCCGGTGGAGAGGGGAAGTCCGGGAGCTGCGTTGGTGGCGCGGGCGCCGGCGCGGAGGCGGTAGGCAGGGCGAATCGCGGAGCGGGAGGGAGGCGCGGAGTGGAGCCGGGAGAGCCGAGTCACAGAGGGCGGCGCGGGACGAAGACGGGGTCTTGTAGGGGAAAACGGAGAGAGGGACACGAGGAGTTAACGAGAACAAGGAAAACAACAAAGGGGCGTACAATCAGCTGGGAGCTTAGCAAAGAATTACCAAGATCTCAGTATAACCAAGCACTGAGCGGCGGGGCTGCTGGCTTTTTGTAGCCGCCCAAGATGATTGCGGCAGGTGAGCCTGATTGGTAACAGGCTGCACCTGCCGCGGTCTCGGGCTCGTTCCCGGGAGTGACCCAGCGCTCGTTCGCCCCGGCCCTGGGTGAGGCGGGGCCTGGGCTGGGACCACAACAGGACCCCTCTCCCTACGGGAGACACCGGGCGACCGACCGATGGCGTCAGGATGGACCAGGTAGAACTCCCGCAGCAGGCCAGGGTCGGCCAGATAGGAGCGGGGGACCCAGTTGCGGTCCTCCGGCCCATACCCAACCCAGTCCACCAGGTACTGGAACCCCCGTCCCCGGCGGCGGACCGAGAGGATCTGGTTGACCTCCCAGACCAGGTCGCCACCCTCGAGGACCCGGGGCGGTGGCGGCGCAGGGGCAGGCGGAGACAGGGCTGAGTCAGCTACTGGTTTGACCTGGGAAACGTGGAAAACTGGGTGGACCCTGAGGGAGGCTGGGAGACGCAGCCGGAGAGCCGAGGGGTTGATGATCCTCTCCACAGTGTAGGGCCCGACATACCGAGGAGCCAGTTTCCGGGAGACGCCAGGGACGGGGAGGTTCCTGGCCAGCAACCACACTCTCTGCCCCAGGTGGTAGGCAGGGGCCGGCACCCTCCGCCGATTGGCGCTACGCTGGGCACGGTCTCTGGCTCGCAGCATGGCGGCACGGGCATTCTTCCAGATACGCCGGCACCGATGGAGGTGAGCCCTGGTGGACGGCACCGCAACTTCCTGTTCTTGAGAGGGGAAGAGGGGTGGCTGGTAGCCCAGGGAACACTCAAACGGGGACAAACCAGTAGCCGAACTCACCATGGCGTTGAGGGAATATTCAGCCCAGGGCAGGTAACGACTCCAGGAGGCGGGGTTGCTTGTCGTTATGCAGCGGAGGGTCGTTTCCAAGGCCTGGTTGGCCCGTTCCGCCTGCCCGTTGGTCTGGGGGTGGTATCCCGACGAGAGGCTAACTGTGGCCCCTATTCCCCGACAGAAAGCCCGCCATACCTTAGAGGTGAACTGGGGTCCCCGGTCCGAGACGACATCCTGGGGGATGCCATGCAACCGGACCACATGGGTGGTGAGGAGGTCTGCCGTTTCAGCCGCGGACGGGAGTCCCGGGAGAGCGATGAAGTGGACCGCCTTGGAGAACCGGTCGACCACGGTCAGGATGGTGTTGTTGCCTTGGGATGTCGGAAGGCCAGTCACAAAGTCCAGGGCGATATGTGACCATGGTCGACCGGGGATGGGCAAGGGGCGGAGGAGGCCGGCTGGAGGGCGGTGGGAGGCCTTGCTACGGGAGCAGATGTCACAAGCGGCCACGTATTCCCGGGTGTCGGCTCCCAAGGTGGGCCACCAGAACCGCCGTCGGATGAACTCCGCCGTCCGATGGGCCCCAGGGTGACAGGCCAACCGACTGGCATGGCCCCACTCCAGGACCTTGCTCCGGACGGCGGACGGGACGAAGAGGCGATGCCGGGGCCCACCGCCTGGGTCGGGCTGGGCGCGCTGGGCAGCCCGGACCACCGATTCGACTCCCCAAGTGACCACACCCACCACCCGGGCCGGGGGGAGGATGGCATCAGGGCGTTCTGTGGTGCTGGGGGCACTCTCGGGGAAGAGTCGGGAAAGGGCATCGGCCTTGATGTTCTTGGAGCCCGGGCGGTAGGTGAGGGTAAAGTCAAACCGGCTGAAGAAAAGGGCCCAGCGCGCTTGCCTAGGGCTGAGCCTCTTAGCCGTTCGTATGTACAGGAGGTTTTTGTGGTCGGTCCAGACCACAAAGGGTAGCTTGGCCCCCTCCAGCCAGTGCCTCCATGCTTCCAAGGCGGCATGAACGGCAAGGAGCTCCCTGTTCCCCACGTCATAGTTCCTTTCCGCAGGCGAAAAGCGTCGGGAGAAGAATGCCACTGGGTGGAGACACTGGTCCTCTTCCGACCGCTGGGACAGGACGGCCCCGATACCCAAATCCGAGGCGTCCACCTCAACAATGAAGTGTCGAGAGGGGTCGGGGAGGATGAGTACCGGAGCTGTCGCGAACAGGCCCTTAAGGGCTGAGAATGCCCTCTCCGCCTCCGGGGTCCAGAGGAAGGGGCTGAGGGTAGAGGTGAGCGCGGAGAGGGGCGCAGCAACTCGGCTGAATCCTCGGATAAACCTGCGGTAGAAGTTGGCAAACCCGAGGAAACGCCTGAGTTGAGTCCGGTCGACTGGGCGTGCCCACTCCACCACCGCGCTCACCTTCTTGGGATCGTCCCGCACCTGCCCGCTCTCCACGATGTGGCCCAGGAACTCCACGGAGGCGGAGTGGAAGACGCACTTCTCCGCCTTGACGAAGAGCCTATTCTCCAGTAGTCGGTTGAGGACCAAGCATGTCCCGGAGTACATCGTTTACCAGAGCCTGGAAGACAGCTGGGGCATTGGTTAAGCCAAAGGGCATCACCCGGTACTCAAAATGCCCCAGGTGGGTATTGAATGCAGTCTTCCATTCATCCCCCTCACGGACACGCACCAAGTGATAAGCATTGCGTAGATCAAGTTTGGTGAACACCGTGGCGTGGGAGAGTGGCTCAAACATGGAACTAAGGAGTGGCAGTGGATACTTATTTTTTATGGTGATGTCATTAAGCTGGCGGTAATCAATACAAGGCCTCAGGCTGCCGTCCTTCTTCGAGACGAAAAAGAAGCCCCCGGCAACCGGGGAGGACGACGGCCTTATGACTCCTGAGGCCAAAGACTCAGTGATATAATTGCGCATAGCCTCCTTCTCCGGGACGGAGAGGTTGTACAACCGACCGACGGGATAGGTTGCCCCGGGAATGAGGTCTATGGCGCAATCATAAGGGCGGTGAGGAGGGAGTGAGAGTGCACTGTCCTTACTGAAAACGGGTGCCAAATCGTGGTATGCGGATGGAACACCAGTGAGGTCAGGGGGTGAGGGTTCGCGTTTGATCTCACTGGACAGAGAGTGGGCGGAGCGTAAGCAGTTGGCATGACAGGCCACGCTCCAGCCCAAAATCCGTCCAGAGGACCATGAAATGTGCGGGTCGTGTCTGTCTAACCAAGGTCTGCCCAGGACCAACGGAGCCGTGGGTGCGTTAAGTACCATAAACCGTGCCGTCTCTACGTGATTGCCAGACAGGGTTAACGTGAGTGGTGCGGTGCAATGGGTGATCTTACCCAGAGAGCGACCATCTAGTGCCTGCGCCGAGAGGGTGGTATCAAGGGGGACGAGCGGGATGCCTGCCTGCTGGGCCAGGGTTCGGTCGATTAGGCACTCGTCGGCGCCCGAGTCCAGGAGAATCCCTGCAGAGAGCGACTCTTTTCCCCATGAAAGAGTGGCTGGGAACAGTTGGTTAGGCTCCCTCCGGGATTGGGGCAGGGTGGTAAGGCTCACTAGAATGCCCCCATCTAGTGGGCCGGGGCTTTTGGCCGAGAGGGGCAGGCGCGGATGACGTGGCCCGCCTTACCGCAGTAGAGGCAGAGCCGGTCACGCATCCGCTGTTCTCTTTCCTCCGGGGACAGGCGTGATCGGCCCAGCTGCATGGCCTCCTCTTCGGCCCCAGGAGGAGACAGGTGGCGGGCCCCAGAGGCCGTAGAAGGGGGCGAGGGGTCCCGGAAGGGATGGGCAGGATCCCTGGGGGGCACCCGGTTTGCGAGCGGTTTGTGGGGTGGCCCCAGCCGGTTGGCGCGCTCCAGACGCCGCTCCCGCAGCCTCTCGTCTACCTGAAGGGCAAGGGTGGCCAGCTCAGCGAAGGTGGCGGGACGGTCTCGGATGATCATGTCTTTAATGGTCTCGCTGAGGCCCCGCCTGTAAGCACTCCGGAGCGCCACGTCATCCCACCCGCTGTCGGCGGCAAGCATGCGGACCTCCAGTGTGTAGTCCGCCACTGACCGCGACCCCTGTTGGATGGTGTGTAGCCGCCCGGCCGCGTCTGCCCCCTCTGCGGGGTGGTCGAACGCCAGCTTGAATTCCGTGACAAAACACTGGTAGTCAGCAGAGAGCCCGTTGTTGTGGTTCCTCATCGCCATGGCCCAAGCTAAGGCCCGCCCCGAGAGCAGTGACATTACTAACGCCACCTTGGCGGCGTCTGACCGGTATCTTGAGGGCTGGTGGCAAAAAAGTAGTTCGCACTGCCCCAGGAAGCCTCGACACAGATCAAACTCCCCGGAGAATGGCCTGGGGCAGGGGAGGTTGGGCTCAAACCGGGGCTCAGAGGGTGTTTGCTCGGGGGGCTGGGACCAGCTCTGGGGAGCCGGGTCGTTTAGGCCGGGCAGGGAAGAGCGTGGCTCTGGGGGAGGACCGGACTTGGGGGGTGGCTGATGAGTGAGCCTGGCCACCATCTCCGCCAGGCTGGAGACCTGATGAGTCAGGGAGGTGAGCACGCCCGCCGTGGCATGGGAGGCCGTCCGCAGTTCCCCCATCTCCGATGTGACTCGGGCAAAAGCGGTGTCGAGCTCCGAGGTTAGCTTGTTAAGGGGAGACACGGTAGGTGAAAACATCGTTTTTCAACGCCCTGGTCAAATTTGAGATTTTGTGCTAGTTTGCTTCCATAACATGTCTTCTTTCATACTAGTGGAAATAAAACATCAAAAGTACGCATTTAGATGTTTATTTTACTTCATTTAGTCTGTTTGCGTCTGTAGATTCTTCCTAAAATCACCAAAAGTTAGCATTTTTTCGCAACGAACCAGAGCGCGGCCGTCTTTTGGATCCGCTCATGTGATATATCGATAGATAGATCTCTCTCTCGAGCATGATGTTATCGCAACCAAACGTGATAGTTTCATTTGTGTCAGCAACCAATCGTGGAAATACAAAGGCGGGTTTGATGCTAAACGTGAAATCTCATTGGCTGTTGTTGATTTCTGAGAACGTGATTGGTTCAGCGCGTCATGTGACACGTTTCCATTTCCTGATATCTAATCCAAACAATGCCGTCTGTAAAGCGTTCTAAACGTAATAAGCAACAACGACAACAGTGTTTGCCCGCAAGGTTGAACAGAAAACAAGAGAAACTAAATTGAAAGGTTTACATTTATGAGATATAAAGTGCCTATTCGCGCAAGTTGTCATTAGCCGGTGCTAGCATGTCCAGTGAGCAGCAGGGAGATGGGGCTGGCGTTAGCATGTCCAGTGAGCAGCAGAGAGATGCGGCGCGTTTGAATGAGCTGATAACTGGGTTGATTTGTCCTAATTGTGCAGGAACTGGTCTTAAAATTAACATAGATCCTCAGAATAGTGGGTTATGTAGTACCTTGCTCTTAGAGTGCAGTCTTTGTGAGAAATGGCTATCGCAAAAGTGTCAACAACTAGGAATGATGTTGCATTTGATGTCAATGTTAGGATGGTCCTCTTAGAACACGAGTTAGGGTTGGGGTATGCAGCTCTCCAAAAGATTAGTAAAGTGTTAGGGATCCCAGGGCTTCATCTGAAAACGTATCAGAAACATGAGAGAGGGTGACAGGTAGGCTATTGAAACGTGTTCCCTCTTTCTCTTTCTCTCTCTCTCTCTCTCTCTCTCTCTCTCTCTCTCTAGCCAATATCAGAAGCCTATACATATGCACAGTAGTCTCCCTCTCTCTACCTGTGGCATTTCTACATGCATCCATAAACTGACCAAATAAACTGTTTTAATTTCAGTTGCTGAAATAGAGAGAGGTCTGGAGTCCTTGCACAGAAGCAGAGAGCAGATTAGGCAGGCATATGCAGATGTGGACCCAGAGGTAGGTAAGCTGACTGCCAATAAATGCAAAATGTTACAAAATTATTACAGTTATTGAGAATGATTACAATAATTCTCAATAACCAGCGTTCAGTGGACAACATGAAGGCGGCAATATGGGGTAGTCCGCTTCACTGATGACAACCCCATGCGCACCAGGAACATATTGTGGTTTTAGGACAGTTTTATGGACTGCAGCTGAGTGGGATCTACAAACTAGCTGCTTAGAATAGTTTTGTAGATAGCTAGTGTGGTGCCATCTGAGGAGTGACTCTGTAGACCTATGACGGCGTAGCCTGATGTCTCCTATGGTGTTGCTTTTGACGATGGTTATATCACTTGTTTGTTTGGCAATCTATATTTAGCTTCTATTGGTGTTTACCCTGCATTGTTTACCACATCTTGTCCTGTGTATTTATGAATCAGCTTACTCTTCATGTTCATTCATTCATGTTTTCTCCATGTAAAACGCTTAAAAAAACACAAAAAGCTAGATAATCTGTTTTCTCATGCATGTCCTCGTCAAATGTGTCTATCTTTGTCCATGATCTGTTTAACAAAATAATACAAGCTTTCTAAAAGGGAATGTTCTCTTCCCTACTAACATTGTCTCGTCTCTAGTCTCGTCTTACTAACATCCCACTCGTGGGCTGTACCTTGACGTGGTGAGTGGGCTTCCAACTAAACAGGTCTTACTTCTCTATACAAAATGTCTACTCCTGGACTATTCTGAATCCACAACATGCTGTGTTATTCAGTTTTCTATGTGTTTTCAGATGTTGTGTAATGTTGTTACTAATGATCTGATTGGATATTGTGTTTGTAAATATTGGTTTACAATGCAAATGTATGGTTTTTTACAATACAAATTTTCAAAGCCCGTTTTCTCAAAATGAGTTATTTCTCATCTTAGGGACATCAAAACCACCACTTGAGTAGCACCTACATACACCTAACTTTCCAGTTTTGTTCCAATCCATATTCTGAGAGTTTGTCCAAGGGGGATTTTTAAAATTTCATTCATAGCCTGATTTATATAACAGTTTATCCCTAAAACATGGCGAAAATTGGTCTTTTAATGACTGTTGACAGTATTTTCCGATTTCTGAAGTGAAGAAAAGAGATATCAAAAATCCCCCTTGGACAAAGTTTGAATAGGGATATGTGAACAAAATGAAACAAGAATTTTGAATCTGGCTTGAACCAGTTAAAAAAATTGATTTCCTGAAATTATGCAAATTAGCGCATATTTAGCGCATATAATGCCTAATTTGCATATTTAACCATAAGATTTCAGAAAAATTGTAATACAAAAAAGATGCTCCTTAATGTACCTAACAAACCTGGGGAGTTTGATGGTGATACCTATTAAGGATTTTTTTTTTTCTATTCACCTGGGGTGTCTCCCCTTAAGCTGAACGGTGTGGCTACGGACTACGGTCTCCAGGACCGAGGGACCTGGGGGTGGGGATACTGCGGGCTTAGCTGCATCCGCCTGCCCACTGGGTCTGCTTTGGTCCATAATGGCTTGGTTATTCTGTTATGCCCCCGGGAAGGGGGGGGCACCCCTGAACAGAGAACCGGACCAGGGGAGCAGACCCAGAGAAGCAGACGGACACCAGAGTAACTATAATAGCCCGAAGGCGGTTTTAATAAATGATAAACAAGTGGAACAAAAAAAGGGGGATAACTAAGGTACTGCGGTGACCACACCGGGAGAAAAAGTAAACACAAAAACACAGACGGACTGCCACTTTAAGTTGGGGGGTATGTATGTGTGCGTGCGTGTGCGTGTGAATGGGATGTGAAATTAAGTGTATGGATGCGTGAGGGCAAATGGCTATGTGGAGGGATGTTGTCTGTGTGCGTGCGTCAGGCTACCGCGGGGACTGGCGAGCCGGAGAGATCCCCGTGGAGGAGCGTCAGGGGGAGAGGTCTGGTCCGAGGGGCACGAGGCGAGCGAGAAAAAAAGCCGGTGGAGAGGGGAAGTCCGGGAGCTGCGTTGGTGGCGCGGGCGCGGGCGCCGGCGCGGAGGCGGTAGGCAGGGCGAATCGCGGAGCGGGAGGGAGGCGCGGAGTGGAGCCGGGAGAGCCGAGTCACAGAGGGCGGCGCGGGACGAAGACGGGGTCTTGTAGGGGAAAACGGAGAGAGGGACACGAGGAGTTAACGAGAACAAGGAAAACAACAAAGGGGCGTACAATCAGCTGGGAGCTTAGCAAAGAATTACCAAGATCTCAGTATAACCAAGCACTGAGCGGCGGGGCTGCTGGCTTTTTGTAGCCGCCCGAGATGATTGCGGCAGGTGAGCCTGATTGGTAACAGGCTGCACCTGCCGCGGTCTCGGGCTCGTTCCCGGGAGTGACCCAGCGCTCGTTCGCCCCGGCCCTGGGTGAGGCGAGGCCTGGGCTGGGACCACAACAGTCAGGTCCTTTCAAGCATCTCATTTCATTAATTATATTTTGGGACATATCTTTTAGGACCTATTTGTCTACATGTCTACAGGCCACATGGTCATTCTCCAGGCCTTCCACCTGCCTGGAAGTCACACATTTACCATCAAGTCTCAGTGTGGGGATAGCTTGATAATTCAGCTATCTGTGAACCACACTCACAACTCTTGTTTATCTCTAAACCTAACATTTCTCAGAAGAATGCCCCCCTACACTTGGTGTGTTTAGGCTATGTAGTCTATGTGCTACTGCGCTCTCTCAGGATGAATTGTTTAGGCTAAAGGCTACTACCCTCTCCCTGGTTGAAGTGTGTAAGTTATAGACCACTCCCCTCTTCCCAGGCTTAAGGTTACTAGCTTATCCATTGATGAAGTGGGTAGAAATGTAGGCTACTACCCTCTCCATGGGTGGAAGTGTGTAAGTTATAGACCACTCCCCTCTTCCCAGGCTTAAGGTTACTAGCTTATCCATTGATGAAGTGGGTAGAATGTAGGCTACTACCCTCTCCATGGGTGGAAGTGTGTAGGCTAATAGGCTACTAACTCTTTTCCTGGGTGGAAGTATGTAGGCCATAGCTGATAATAACTGTTGTGGGGGGTTGCAATTGTATCAATTGACAACAACGCTTATATCAACATAAAAATAGAATCTGATGCTTTTGCGTCCAATTATAAAGTTGTAGAGCATGCCATGAACTACCCAAACAAGCAATATGAACCCCATCTAGCCACAAGGGGCGCCACAGCAATCAATTGTGTCTCAGCCATTTTTAAGCATTTTGGCTTGTTGTAGCGCCCCCCTGTGGCCAATCTGCGTCACATTTCTCCAACTTGCCTTAAGATATGCTCTGGTACTATTGTACCAGGAATTGGAAAAATTGGCCTGGCGGTTAGGCCTAAACAGGAAATGAGCTCTCTAGCGCCATCTGCAATTTTCATTGCCTCATAGTGGCTGTTCAATTCAAATTTTCCAACTTTTGCCGAGATGGAATTGTAGATATTCAATGCTAGATTACATCTACTGAGATTCATGTAGATTGATAAAACTACCTAGGAGGAGATAGATTTTAAGCGTTTTATAATAAATTAAAAATGACAGAAATCTACATAACCTGAAGTTACGGGTTCTTGAGGCAAATTTGTTCACCATAATTAGACTCAAATGTGTTTAAAGTGTCATGCCTCTAGCTCAAAGGGGGATGAGTTATGGCTGTTCAAAGTTTGCATTTTAGCCCCTTTTTGGCCAATCCATGTGAGACTTGCTTCATGGCTTCAGGCCCTAAGCCTCTACCATTGTGCAAAGTTTCATAAAAAGTTACCAATCGGCTATGGGGCCAGCCATAGGCTCCCATGGCAGATGAATAATAATAACACTAACAATTACAATAGGTGCCTCGCACCTTCGTGCTTGGCCCCTAAATAATAAAAACTAAAACAAACAAGCAGATAATTCAACAACAAGGAAGTCCTACACTTGATCAGCTCATAAATCAACTAGTTCATTCTGTCCTCGATGTGCCGTGTCGGTGGTCGGAGTACAGTTGACCATTTTGTTCTCCTTTTCTGGAATCAGAAACAGTACAAAGACAATACAGGAAAATAGTTTCCTTACACAGAATTGAATGCTTCTCATGTTATTTAACATATGCAAATCGCTTCAATCCCCCCGCGTGGAAATATCCATTCATCTCTCATTTATTCTACTTCATAATTTGTTCTTATCCCAACAAAATAGTGTGAATGACTCTAACTATAGACGTCGCTTGAGTCTTTCATATTGATAACATTCTCACAAACATTTTGCAACAACACAGAGAAACTTGAGTAGACTAATGTCAGGACTTACAACACAAGATAAAGACTGGAGCTGCAAGACGCATGATTCATCATGAAATGCCCACACATTTCCTGATCACGTGTCACATGACTTGAACCGACTACAGTAACTATTTCATAATAAAAGTATGTTTCACATAGAACATGTCAGTTCTGACAAAACAAAACAAAAACAGACTAATATTCAGTACCTCGCTTTCCCTGTGAAAACGGTTATTACAACAACCACGTTGAAGTTCCTATACTGCACTGTTTTATTATTATTTTTGGTTTAGTTAGTTTAGTTAGTTAGTTAGTTAGTTAGTTAGTTTACAGTAGGCTTATAGACACTAGTGCCTCTAAGGTAGCCTACTATACTAAAGACCCAAAATATTAAACCCCAACAGTTTAACAAACAGTAGAACAAACAATAAAACAAACAAACAATAAAACAAATGTTCAATTATTTTCTTGGTGCATTTTATATATATTTTTTAATACTTGTTTCTATTGAAATGCTGGGTGGGGCGGAGGACTGGAGCACCGGGCCGTCCCTCTCGTTACTCAGCCTCTGTGAATCCGGTGAGTGTTGAAAGCCGCTTAATTAGCGGGGTGATCAGTCTGACGGTGCCGCGCGTCTCGCCGCCCCTCGCCCGGACCAGCATTCCTTGTCTGACATCAAATTTGTAATGGATTCTTTTGAAAGGGTAATAACCTCAAAACCACACTGGTAAACTTTGAAATAGGAAGAAAACTATACATCCCAAAATAAGAAATGCTCTGGCCAGAGGACACTTCAGAACAGACACCAGGTTGCATCTGAGGAGAAGTGCAAAGAAATTGTTAGTCAGTGATAGTTTTCTTATACAGTAGACAATTTCGAAATTTAAAAATCAACCGTGTAGCGAACGCTCTTTCATCTAGGCTACTTGGCACGGTAGTCTATCCTGGTCTTTATCACCTGAAATCAAGCATGAGGCAAAAACAAAACATAAAATTATTTTATTCTACTGAAAAATCTCGTCTCTACCCCTCTCATACCAGGCACGAGTGTGTGTGTGTGTATGTGTGATTATATTGTGAATGTGTGTCTGTGTCTTTTCTTTTTGCCACTGCTTTCTAAGAGAAGTTATGTTTCTCTGTATAATACTTTTAATGTCTTATGTAAAGCACCTTGAATTGCCCTGTGGCTGAAATGTGCTATATAAATAAACTTGCCTTGCCCTGTATTGTGTACGTGTGCGTGTGTATGTGTGTGTGCTTGTAAGAGGGTACATGTGTGTGTTTGTGTGTGCTTGTAAGAGGGTACATGTGTGTGTGTGTGTGTGCTTGTAAGAATGTTTGTGTGTGGTGTCAGTGTGTGAGAGGGTGTGTAGGGTGAGTGTGTGAGAGGGAGGGTGCGTGTGTCTGAATGTGTGTTTGTATTGAGTGTGTGCGTGTGTGCGGGTATGCGTGTGTGATGTATGCTCTGTGTTGTATGAGTAAGTGTGTGAGTGTGTGTTCGTAAGAGGGTGCGTGTGTGTGTGGGGTGAATTTAGCGTATAGGGTGTGTGTATGTATGTGTGTGTGGCGTGCTCGTAGGAGGGTGCGTGTGTGTGTGTGGTGATTTTAGCGTATAGGGTGTGTGTATGTGTGTGTGTGTGGTGTGAGTGTGAGAGGGCGTGTAGGGTGAGTGTATGAGAGTGAATGTGTGTCTGTATTGAGTGTGTGCGTGTGTGATGTATGCTCTGTGTTGTATGAGTGAGTGTGGTGTGCGTGTGTGTGTGGGAGTACTTGCTGTGTAGGTGTGTGTATGTTGTGGAATGTGTGTCTGGTTTAAGCGTGTGTGTGTGTGTGTGGTGATTTACTGTACGTGCGTGCGGGTGTGTGTGTGTGTGGCTTGTGGACTGAACTCGCTTTATGTGATGAGGGCTGGGACAGAGAGAGATTAAACAAATCAAAGAACTTTCATTTACAGCAACAGAATAACCAGAGACCAAACCACTGCGACGATGCAAATAAAGTGCCTACTCTCCAGTATTATATAGCGCTCAACGGTTGGTTTTTTGCTTATGGTGCCTGTTGCTTGGTTTTTTTAGTCCATCCTGTCACGGCCGCTATTCCTTTTTCTACTTTGTGAATTTATTTAATGATGGCTGGGCCCCACGTGGGCCGTGATCCTCACTTCACTGTCTTTTCTTATCTGCTTAAATTTATGGGCTCGCTTGAGTCTTAAAATTGTAGGTTTCCGATACATGAAAGCCTGTTGGGCCCTTACGATCGTAAATTACGGCCTCGCTATCCTGAACTCAATATTAACACTTATTTATAAACTACATACGGTTTTAAATCATAGAACAACTCGCTATACTTTTTAGGAAAAGAAAAACAACCCACAACCCAAAATTATTAAGGCCGGGACTTTAACGCGTTAATTTCGATTAATTAATTACAGACAAATTATCGCGTTAAAAAAATTAACGCATTTTAATCGCACTTATATTTGCACCGCGGAACGTTTCTCCATGGACGAGTTTCGGCGGACCGGTGAACCGGTGCACCAAGCAGCGTGCATGCTAGAGTGTTACACAGAAGTCAGACCGGGCAGACCACCATAACAAACCCAGCTAAGTTGCTAAGAGCTGCACGTAAAAATGAATGAAGACGCAGATGAGACCGCTTTGGTTGGCCCCGTGGATGGGAAGTTTGTTTATAAAAGACGGATGGATGGAAGCGTGGATAAAAAAACTGTTTTGTGCAAATTGTGCAAAAAAGAATTTGCGTATCACCGCAGCGCATCTAGCCTAAAATATCACCTCAACGCAAAACATGTTGCGGCTAGCGTTGAATCTAACGATGGAGTAACGACTCGGAGTACAACGAGCCAACCCACACTCGATCAGATGACTGGTTTCAGAGCCAAGATAAGTAAGTCCACGTCTGAAAAACTAACAAACTCTCTGGCTCACTGGATTGCAGCCGACTGTAGACCACTTGCGGTGGTGGAAGATAAGGGGCTACAAAAGGTGCTACAGATTGCGTTGTCTGATACAACATATGAGCTGCCATGCAGAAAGACAATATCCAAAAGAATCCAGCAGCTTTATGACAACAAAAAGGAAGAAAAGGAGAATTTATTGGAGAAAGCTGACAATGTTGCTCTCACTGGGGATCATTGGACCTCGGTAAGCAACTCAAATTACCTCGGTGTCACGGCACATTTTATTGACCCCGAGTGGCATCTTAAGTCATTTGCCATGACTATCCAGAAGACCACCACCAGGCACTTTGCTGATAATGTGGCAGAAGATTTTGACTCTGTGGCAGAGGCCTGGAAAGTGACACAGAAAGTCACCACAATCGGAACAGACAGTGCCCGAACCATGATCGCTGCAATGAGACAGCTCACATTCCAGCACATGCCGTGTGTTGCCCACATGTTACAGAGGACCATCACAGTTTGCCTTGCTGACAGTGGTTTTACGGCCACATTGGCAAAATGTCGCAAGATAGTGGGACACTTTAAACACAGCCCTGCCAATCTACAGGAACTGCACCAGCAGCAAACAGAGTGTGGTCAAGAACAAGAGGCACTGATACAGGACGTTTCCACAAGGTGGAATTCAACACTGTTTATGATCTCTCGTCTGCTGAGGAACCGAGAGGCTGTGACGGCCACTCTAGCCAAAGAAAAGCACCAGCTGACCATGTTGACCACAGCAGAGTGGGACAAACTGCAGAGGCTGGAGACCCTCCTTGAACCATGCAGGTAAAACACCCACCAGCTGATTTATTAATGGACTTCAATACAAGTTACTGTCCCTTGAAAAGCTTTTTGAATTGACTGTGAATAAGTACAATATAAATTACATTGTTTTTCCAAAATGTAATGTACTGAATATTGATATCACTCTCACTATAGTATAAAGTTTCTTGCTACAGTTTTTATTTGCAATTGCAATACTTTTTTAATCTATTATTAATTGGTACAATAATTAAATCACTTTCCTAAACTATCCATTGCAGATATGTGACTGAGCTCCTTGGGGGTGAGACTTATGTCTCATGCTCTGTCGTGTTACCTGCTCTCCGCCACCTGACCCACACCATGGAGGTCTCAGATGACGACCCAGCCTACGTGGTGAGGTTCAAGGCTGCCTTCACAAAGGACCTGTCTCAGCGCCAAGATACACTGAACCATGGATGGCTCAGCGTGGCTACAGCACTCGACCCCCGCTTTAAGGACCTAAAGTGTCTACCAAGAGGAGAGCGAGAAGGGATGTGGTCCAGCGTTGAGGCACTGCTGCGAAAAGAACCCGACAGAGCCACTCGAGAACCCACAGAGGAGCCAGCAAGGAAGAAGAGCCTTCTGCTGTTTAATTCATCCTCTGACTCAGAGGATGAAGAAGGGCCCAACACGGCTCTGAGCCGCTACAGAGCAGAGCCCACCATCAGTGAGACAGACTGCCCACTGCAGTGGTGGTTCAGTCATGCAGGGGCCCATCCACAGCTTTCTGCCCTGGCCCGCAAGTATCTGGGCAGCCCTGCTACTTCTGTCCCTTGTGAGAGACTTTTCTCACTGGCAGGTAACATTGTTCAAAAGAAGAGGGCAGCCCTGAGCTCTGAAAATGTGAACAGGCTAGTGTGTCTCAGCAACTGGCTGAAAGAGAAGAAGCAGGAGGTTTAGAGGCCAATGGGCTTGTTGTTACTAAAATGTTGATCAAATGGTTATGGCCTATGTTCTGCAACAGAAATATATTTCCTCAGGATATTGGAAAAATAGGAGGGATTGAGGTCATTCACTGGCACCTTTATTACATTTGATTTTTTATTTTACCATTTTAGTTGGTACAAATGGCACTTTATGTAGAACTATTATTTTTGGCCAAGGTTATTCAGGGAGAGTTGGACTGAAAGGGGTCTATTTTATTTTTATTTTTTGAAATATTGGTAAAGCAACAGTCTGTTACAGATGTGTTTTCTAATGGTAAAAATTTCCATATTATGGAATGTACTTGAGTTACTTGAAAGTATTTGTAAAAAAAATACAAAGTTGAAGTGTTGAGTTTACAGAAAGTATAGGCTACCTGAACCTCAAATGCATGTTATGTTCCTAAATGTGCAGCACTTTATGGTCTTGGTTAAGTACCACCTTTATAAAAGAAATAAACAATGTATTGTTGCTTAAGCCTATGTATTCACTATTCATTGATTCACTCATATACCAAAATCCATTTGAAAAAAATGTTTCTCGCTGTTCTCAGGTAAAATATTGATGTGCGATTAAAATGCGATTAATTGCGATTAATTAATTACAAAGCCTGTAATTAATTAGATTAATTTTTTTAATCGCGTCCCAGCCCTAAAAATTATTCTATTCTCACAATACATCGCGACTCTCATACTATTTTACTCCGTCGGCATGCTTATTTACACTTATTTACAAATTGTTCTCTGATCAGATTTATTGCCCTCTCGGCAGCGCGTACTTGGCCTACTGTAAGAGCTCACACAGGCCCTGTACTATACCCTTTCGGCGATGCTTAGTTACTCAGACAGGTAACTTTTCTATAAGTGTACACACAGACACTACTTATAGTTACTCAGACAGGTAACTTTTCTATAAGTGTACACACAGACACTACTTATAGTTACTCAGACAGGTAACTTTTCTATAAGTGTACACACAGACACCACTTATAGTTACTCAGACAGGTAACTTTTCTATCTTAGGGGTCAACTTATTTACACTTTAATCTTTTAACCAAACGTCAGAGGAGGAATTTAAACCTAAGTAGGCTAATTTATTCCTCAAAAGTATCAATCGTACAAATGTATCTCTCGTACTATTTCAACATAACTCTGGCTGTACTATACATTTCTCAACACTGGTGTTACGGTACTCAAGAATTATTAGCCTGTGCATGGCTGTGCATGGCTGAGCTAGTCATGCAACAAGCCAACTGCTATTCATTCACACTTTCCGCTCACACATATAGAGCACATAAAGCAACACATACGACATTTATGCTCGGTACACACATATAAAGCACATAAAGCAACACATACAACATTTTATGACAAACGATCGCATAGGATTCTCGGTGCCTTTGATGTTTTAAATGGACCAAATCTGATAAACACGATTTAAAGTAAGATTTATTCTAGATTCTTTGAAGAGGGGCGTTTTAATTACCTGCAGCCCGGGCGGATCTTGACCACGTCAAACACACGTTAAAATGAATTAGCAGACTTTATAAATGGCTCTGCTTACCTTGTAATTTAGGGCCCTGTGTGTCTGACGCGGACAGGTCCGTTTCCTGGCGTATGGTAGCGGTTGCCTCCTCCTCCTGGGTTCTGGCTCGCCAATTGTCGTGTAAAATAATTTACTATGTCTTAGGTCAAATTCCAAGAAATAAATCTAAGTCCAGAAATAAATCTAAGTCCAGATTGGTTTCAAAGTTCCAAAATAACTTCAGAGTCCGAGAAGAAAAAACAACTCGAGGCACAAAGAGTCCACATGCGATTTGACTTTATTGCTCTTCAGAAAAAACAGCAGAAAAGTCGGAGCTTCCCCGGGAAAGAACAACTTTTCCCTTTGTGTAATTGACCTTTATAGTCTTATCACCACTCCCCCCCCCCCCCTGACCACATCCCATTTTCCATACATCACTTACTTTGCCACCAATCAAATGATGTCTAGTTTGCTGGCTCAGCAATAACTTATGTCCTACATCCATGCCCCCCCCCCCCCAGCTTCCTGGGTGTGTGGGCTCTTGACTACTTTTGGGAGGAAAAGAGGCCCAGACAGGGAAGTTCAACAGGAAGAGGAGAAGAGAACACCTAACCATGCCCCCCCCCCAGCTTCCTGGGTGTGTGGGCTCTTGACTACTTTTGGGAGGAGAAGAGGCCCAGACAGGGAAGTTCAACAGGAAGAGGAGAAGAGGATATCTAAAACCTGCTCCTGCACATATCTCTGCAGAGTCAGCATTATATCTCTGGCTGCTTTGGGACTAGGCTACTTGGGGAGGAGAAGAAGGCCAGACAGGGAATTTCAATCAGGAAGAGGTTGGGACATCTTGAATGCTCAGGCCGGGTGCGCATTTGTTCTTCCCGCCCTAAAGCTGCTGGCCCAGCATTTTCTTAACCTGCTGAGTCAGTGGGGACATTCCATTTTCTACAGATCCGTTCCCAGTGGCTACATCTGGTGGTGACTTTTTATACTACTATTGGGGTTTTCATCTAATATCACTCAGTATACCATTAATATCCTGACATGAATATAATACAGGGGAGCTAAATCAAATTAAATCACTACAACCTGGTTAGAAGGTAGGAGGGAGAGAGAGAGGCACTAGGGGAGACAGAAAACGGTTAGTAGCATGCTGAGCCTTTGAAGCAACACAGATATCAGAACAGAACAAGCCTGTTTCAGGGCAACCAGCTTCTGTACACAACTTGATATACATAGAGTGCATAGCAGGATATACACCAATGTATACAGAGGATTCACAGGTAGGTTTGAGGCTGCCTTTCTGTGTCTCAAGGTCCTGGCTAGTGATTGTAGGCTAGGCCAAAAAGGTACGTCTTGAGATCTTGCTTGAAGACCTCCGTTGTTTCGACCCTTCTTAGGCACTCCGGCAGGGTGTTCCAGAGGTTGGGGGCATAGAAACTAAAAGCTGCCTCTCCGTCTTTCTTGGTCCTGGCTTTTGGGACTGTTACGAGTTCAGTACCTGAGGATCTGAGTGGTCTGTTGGGCATGTACCTGACAAGCATGTCTGAAATGTTTTCTGGTGCGTGACTGTGGAGAGATTTATAGACTAGTAATAGTATTTTAAAGTCTATTCTAGAGTTGACAGTTAACCAGTGTAGTGATTTAAAGGCTGGTGTGATGTGTGCCCTGCGTCTAGTCTTAGTGAGGACTCGTGCTGCAGCATTCTGTATCATTTGTAGCTTAGAGATTGCTTTCTTTGGTAGGCCTGATAGTAGAGCATTGCAGTAGTCCAGCCTGCTTGTGATGAAAGTATGCATTAGTCTTTCGGTGTAAGCCTGAGAGAGAAAGGGTTGCACCATGGCAATGTTCCTTAGGTGGTAAAATTATGTCTTTGTAATATTCATGATGTGGTTTTCGAAATTAAGATCTGAGTCAAGTATGACACCTGGGTTTTTAGTCTGGCATTTGGTGTCAATTTCCAGAGTTTTTAAATGTGCAGATAGTTTCTCTCTTTCAGCTTTTTCTTCAATGATCAGTACTTCTGTTTTGTCCTGGTTTAGTTGGAGGAAAGTATGTGACATCCATACATTTATATCCATAATACACTTGACAAGGCAGTCAATCAAGCTGTAGTTACTGGGTGTTACAGAAATATAGAGTTGGGTATCATCTGCGTAGCTATGGTAGCTAATGTTGTGCCTCCTGATGACACTGCCAAGGGGCACCATGTACAGGCTGAAGAGTAGAGGTCCTAGGATCGATCCTTGGGGCACCCCACAGGTCATAGGGATCTTTCCTGAGCTATGGTCACCGAGGGCAACGAAGAAATCACGACCGGTTAGATAGGTCCTAAGCCAATTAAGGACTGGACCGGAGAGGCCAACCCACTTCTCCAGTCTTTTGATGAGGATTGCATAATCTATAGTATCAAAGGCTGCACTCAGGTCCAGGAGGATGAGAACAGAGAGCTCTTTGGAGTCAGCATTAATTCTGAGGTCATTTACAACTTTGACTAATGCCGTCTCTGTGCTATGATGGGCGCGAAAGCCGGACTGGAAAAGGTCAAGCGTAGAACTTGTAGCTAGGAAATCATTAATCTGTTTGAAAATCATTAATCTGTTTGAAAACAATAGTTTCCAGAATTTTACTCAAAAAGGGAAGGTTGGAGATTGGTCTTAAATTGCTAAGAACTGAAGTGTCTAAGTTGTTTTTCTTCAGCACGGGTCTCACCAAAGCAGTTTTAAGTATTGGTGGGAAGACACCTGTAGATAGGGAGTCATTAACAATGGCTAAAATGTCATAGGATACAGAGTCAAAAATTGTTTTGAAAAAATCAGTGGGGATGGGATCCAGCAGGCTTGTGGAGGATTTGAGTTTGGATACTACTTTTCTCAACATTTCTGTGTCCACCAGTGTAAACAAGCTCATATGTCCATTACATGGAGGAAGAGGATCTGTGAACAGGATGCATGGCCTTTCCTGGGTGACTTTCCTCCTAATATTCATAATCTTATCTCTGAAGTAAGCTGCAAATTCCTAACATTTGGAGGTAGAGAGCAGGTTATCTGGTGTTTTTACGGCAGGGTTTATTAGGCTATCAATTGTTGAGAAGAGCACTCTTGAATTATTTCGGTTGATAGATATGAATTTTGAGAAGTGGTCTTTCCTTGCATTTCTTATTGCTTTATCAAAGGCAGCGAGATGTTCTTTGAGAATATCATGGTGGACCTGTAGCTTGGTCTTTCTCCATATACGCTCAGATCATCTGCAGGTTCTCTTTAGTTGATTTGTTTCCTCATTTCGCCATGGAGCTTTATGATTGGCTGTGATCTTTTTCAGTTTAATAGGTGCTACAGAATCCAAGGCTGCCCCTACTCTGGTGTTAAAGGCGGATGCTAAGTCTTCAATAGTGCCTGACGGCCCCACTTCTGGAGTTGATAAATTGTTTGTGATCATTATTCCTCTCAAACTATCGGATACTGCGTTGGTAAGATAACGTTTCTTGATAAAGCGCTAGTACTACTTTTGACTTTAGGAACCAATGCAGTGAAGAAGATACAGAAATGGTCACACTGCAAAAAATGCCCGGTGAGAAATAAGGCAAATATTCTTAAATATAATCAAATGTTCTTATATCAAGCAAAAAAATCTGCCAATGGGGTAAGCAAAATATGCTTGGCTAGATTTCTTAAAACTAGAAATAAAGTCTAGCCACTGAAAGACTGCACTGTACCTTAAAACTAGACAGAAATGCCCTAATTTAAGCAACCTGTGCTTAATGCAAGCAATGAAAACTCATTATTTAAGATACATTTCCTTAAAACTGGTATTTTGGTCTTTGATTGCACTGACTTAAAGAATTTATATCTTAAATTTAAGATGAATAATTAGCAAAAACAAGCTTGCAATAAGAAACATTTTCTTAAAACAGCATAATAGAAATATGCAACATTTGTCTTAAATCAAAACACCAAGAGCATTCTTATTTTAAGCATTTTATTTTTATTTTCATACTTAGCCCTCACACTCACCCCCCCCCCCCAGCATACTTCTTAGCCCCCACACTCACCCCCCCAGCATACTTAGCCCTCACTCACCCCCCCCCCCCCCCCAGCATACTTCTTAGCCCCCACACTCACCCCCCCGGCATACTTAGCCCTCACTCACCCCCCCCCCCTTACACTATACAAAAATTATGCTATACAAATAAAGTTTATTATTATTATTATTATTATTACTCCCCCTAACCCTATAACCCTACCCCCCCCCTCCTCCCAGCACTTCTTAGCCCCCACACTCTCACTTCAGTCACTCTGTGAAAGCCTTCCAGTCAGCCATGGCCCTCTTGTAGGAAATGGTGGTATCGGCATCATGGATGGAATCCTGCAGGATCTCCGTTTGTAGCACTGAGAGCAATGTCGCGACACACTTCGGGTAGTTCAGGTGGAAGGCATAGTAATACGCCATCAGGTATACCAGTCCCTCATTTAACTTCTCCCTTTCAAAGGTGGCGATTGGCATGCTCCCAATGGTGATCATGCAATTCTCTTCACCAACAAGCACAAGTGGACACATCAGTTGAGGTTGTTGCTTGATGAAACCATTGGGGTCATCTGAAGACTAGAGGACAAAAGTCAATGTAGAAGATTAGTAAAACTACCAATCATTTTTAAATGACTCAAGATAAAAAAAAACTAGCCAATGACAAAAAGCTTCACAAAATATAACAAAACAATAGTATGATTAATTGCAACATACTGCAAGTCTCACCGTAAGGACATGGAAAAGAGCATCACTGCTTGTGTGCCGTTTCTTCGTGGGCAAGAGTGATGGGAAGAGCAGTGGCAGGGCTTTGAATACTGCTAGGACATCCTCCACTGGTTTGACAGAAAAGGCACAATACATGGCAGTCAATAAAATACAAAGAGCATGCACATAAAACTGGCCAGGTGCAGGACAAACTGTTTTAACTTGCTCCCAGACAGTTTGGCATGTGAGAGCATGCAAGGACATGTGAGTATATTTAATAATAGTGCATGTGCGTGTACATGCGTGAGTTTTTAAAAATAGTTTATATTTTACTAGCCTAGACCTACGTTATCAGTGACAGCTCTCTGTAGTTGATAGACTTTCACTTCACTGCTGTGTTTTCATTTCTTATCTGATTTCTCTTAGATCTGATGATGACATCAACACAGGACCCTCCACTTCCACGTACAGCCCCTTTCTTCTAATCGATCAGTGAGGTAGGCTACTTAATTGGCCACTGCAAAATAGCTTCAGTTCCTGTGCAGACGGGAGAATCTAGCAGAACATCTCTCCAGCTCTCCATCATAGTCAAAGCCCACCTGAGAGGTGGCGACAGCTAGTCAGACTCGTTAGATCACAGAGGTATATTCAACATCGCATCGTTGGAGTATCGTAAAAGTCGAGACATCAGGACCCCGGGCTCTGGTCTGGATGGAGCGCTATACAGAGATGGCCTGTCAAGAGTCTCCCATTTATGCACAGGCACACTGAAGCTATTCAAGAGTGACCAATGTGTAGCCAAAACCTGACTGAGGGTGGAGCAGAACAGGGCTGTCCTATGAGAAATTATATAACACAAATAAACTAGAAAAACATCGTACGGACGGACAACCCAACATACAACGCCTGCGCGGAGGCATAAAAACACATCAGCGAAGTCTAGCCAACCAGATGAGAAAAGCAGGAAATTCTGTTTTACCAAAAACTCACATCCCTGATTGTATTTTCAGATCACAAAGGATTGTTTCGTTCTCATCAAGATCTATTTACGTTAAAATACTATCAAAATCTAGTTTCCGTTTTTACAATACAGGGCATACATAACCAATCAATAAGATATCTCATTGGGAAAAACAAAGTATTGTGGCCTCACCTCCATTCAGTTTTTGGAGGCTTCATTACTTTTTTCATCACACCGTAAAACTGGACCTTGGCGCAGAAGTTCTCCAGTCTTTGCATCGTCTCAGCTATGTATGTGGGATTGTTTGGTTGAATGAGTCGCCTCAACTCACCCAGGACCTGAAACATAAAAAAAGGTTTGAGTTGTGTCTCTTCCTAGAATGGAAAACCCAGGCTTTCCCTCATTTCAGGATTAACAAAGTCAGTCTTTTCACTAAACCCGCTTTCTGGAATACACCCCATGCATGGTATTGCTGCGCTCGCTACATAGAGAGCTTTCTGCCCATCCAAACCCTGTGACCTTCCCACATAAGATAAGGGTATTTTGTTTTGGCACAGTGGCCTTTCCCAATCCCGCAGCACCCTGTAGACTGGTACCACCCGCCGTAGACAGACAATTTTTGTCATTATAGATTAAATTACTTACATGATCTACTTCTTTAAAGCACGGGTAAGCCTCTAGAATCTTCATTGGTTTGTCTTGCCCCTTCAAAAGGTCGGAGTCAATGAAGCGTCTTCTAGACTCAAACTCCCGGGTTAGGGTGAGGGGAAGGGGGTACTGGACCCAGGCCTAAGGCCGGAAGTGGACTGTTGTATGTCTGTGTGTGCGTGTGTGTGTTAACTAATTTGCTACGACATCTGCAGCAGATACAGTGGTATCTATCGGACTCAGGGTGGTCTACTGGTGACAGTGGGGCATCCACTGGACCTGGTTAGAAGATAGGAGGGAGAGAGAGAGGCACTAGGGAGAGGGGAGGCAGAACAGGGTTAGTAGCACACGGAGCCATATATAGAGCAATACATTACGTCAAACTACATTTTCAGAGCAAGAAAGGCTAAGAGCATCATGGGAGAGGTGTGGCAAACACTAATGTGTGTCTGTGTGTGTGTGCATGCCTGGGCCCCGATAGAGGCAGGGGTTGGGGTAGGGTGGGGGGTAGGAAAAGGATACGGACCCGGGTTAGGGTGAGGGGGAGTGGATCTGAGCCCAGGACTGGTGTATGTCAGTGTGTGTGTGAGAGTGCCTGGGTCCAGGTAGAGGCAGGGGTCAGGGGTAGGGTGGGGGTAGGAAGATGATACGGACCCGGGTTAGGGTGAGGGGAAGGGGATCTGAGCCCAGGACTGGTGTATGTCAGTGTGTGTGTGAGAGTGCCTGGGTCCAGGTAGAGGCAGGGGTCAGGGGTAGGAAGAGGATACGGACCCGGGTTAGGGTGAGGGGGAGGGGATCTGAGCCCAAGACTGGTGTATGTCTGTATGTGTGTGAGCGTGAGTGTAGGTGTGCCTGGGTCCAGTTAGAGGCAGGGGTCGGGGGTAGGGTTGGGGGTGGGAAAAGGAAACGGACCCGGGGTAGGGTGAGGGGAAAGGGAACTGGGCCAAGGTCCAGGCCTAAGCTAGATGTGGACTGGTGTGTGTCTGTGGGTACGTGTGTGTGTTAACTAAGTACTACAACATCCACAGCTGACACGGGGGTATCTATTGTCTGCGGGCGACAGTGGGGCATCTACTGGACAAATGTATACAGAGGATTCACAGGTAGGTTTGAGGCTGCCTTTCTGTGTCTCAAGTTCCTAGCTAGTGATTGTAGGCTAGGTCGAAAAGGTATGTCTTGAGATCTCGCTTGAAGACCTCCGTTGTTTCGGCCCTTCTTAGGCACTCCGGCAGGGTGTTCCAGAGGTTCTTGGAGAGTCCTGTAGTGTCTTGCCTGGGTTTTAATGGTGTCCAAGGAGTCAACTGAACCAGCTGAAAAGCATATAAAGTAAAGATGGGAGGGGGTATTAGTTTTCCAAACTGTTAAGGAGAACCCGGGAAGTAACAGAATTCATTCCTCCATGCCTGCCCTGTAACCTGTTTAATATTGCAATATAGTGACTAGTGTTGCAAAGTGTAGGCCTTTTCCTGAATCGAGTAATTGGTAATGCTAACGATCAATTAATCGATTAATTAATCATTAATCAGCAGCATATTACAATTATCACAGCATTGCTATGATGAAACAGAGGCCTAGACATAGGCTATTAAACACATTTTGTGTCGAAAATGTGTCGGAGCCAGAGGCTTTAAGCTGCTACATAAAATGGCCACTCTCCACTTTCAAAATCAAAAACTTATTTAAAATCCAAATAAACTTTTTTTTTTTCCCCAAAGTTGTCCTAAATTAACTTATTAACAAAACGAAAATATAGGTATCCAAAAGAAATTTTCAGTAGGCCTTACTGAATCAGATTCAGATTACACACACTCATAAGACGCTCAAAAACAACCACTGCATGTCTTTTTTTTAACAAGATAATAGAACATAACAAATAGCCTATGCTATCACAGGTAGTCAAACTTGTGACATTGCTGAATTGACAGTCGCTCATATTGCAGGGAACCACCAAGCAAGACCGACTCCTATCCCGTCCTCCGGTAACGATGTTCGGCTTGTATAGAGGCGAGCTGGCAGGGATGCAATACTGAACTCCCCCCCTCGGTGCGCTGCCAGACCCGACAGGTAGTGCTACCTGGGGTGCCAACGTTAGCCACCGCTAGCCGGCGGTGAGAGCTGTGGTAATCTCAGATACACTCCCCCCCTCTCTTCGTCGAGGTTGTTTTCTCAGTACATTAACGGGACCGCAGCTGCTGCAGGCGCAGGCTATAGAATAGTTATACGGCACCCTGTGGCGGTTCATTGAAACATAATTTGAAAATAGATCTAGATCGAGTAAATTGTACTTGTTCAAGCAAATCCTTAACGACCAATTAATCGAATTTCGATGAATTGTTTGCATCCCTAATAGTGACAGCTCTCTGTAGTAGTTATGATGCCTACACTAACTTCACTGCTGTGTTTTTATTTTCTTAGATTTGTTGATATCAACACAGGACCCTCCACTTCCAAGTAGACAGCCCCTTTCTTCTAATCCATCAGTGAGGTAGGCTACTTAATTGGCCACTCCAAAATAGCTTCAGTTCCTGTGCAGACGGGAGAATCTAGCAGAACATCTCTCCAGCTCTCCATCATAGTCAAAGCCCACCTGAGAGGTGGCGACAGCTAGTAAGACTCGTTAGATCAGAGAGGTATATTCAACATCGCATCGTTGGAGTATCGTAAAAGTCGAGACATCAGGACCCCGGGCTCTGGTCTGGATGGAATGCTACAGAGATGGCCTGTCAAGAGTCTCCCATTTATGCACAGGCACACTGAAGCTATTCAAGAGTGACCAATATGTAGCCAAAACCTGACTGAGGGTGGAGCAGAACAGAGGCATGTTGTGCATGCCGTCTTTTTGTATATCTTTTTGTATATAACATAAGAATAAAAACAGCAGTAACATAACATAGCAGTGAAGTCTAGCCAATCAGGTCAGAAGAGCTGGAAAAATCCCATCCCTGGACAGGCACCAAAACTGCTGCATGATTGTTTTCTTCAAAAGTTCTCTCTACCAAATAATAGATGCATAAAGCTTGCTCTGGGGGGCTGACTGCAGCTGACCGGCGTTGCTCTGGGGTGTTGGTTGCAGCTGACCGGCGTTGCTCTGGGGTGCTGGTTGCAGCTGACCGGCGTTGCTCTGGGGTGCTGGTTGCAGCTGACCGGCGTTGCTCTGGGGGGCTGACTGCAGCTGACCGGCGTTGCTCTGGGGGGCTGACTGCAGTTGACATAAAAAGTAAATAAGGCGTATTGAACAACGGAACACTAACATCTCTGGACAGACCCTGCTGTTGCATGTCAGCTTACTGTTGGCGACTTGGTGTACCAAAGACCCATAGATGTATAAAGAGTATTAAATGCAAACATACATGTTTCATCCCTGCTATCCCGGCTTTGCTCTGGGCTGCTGGCTGCAGCTAACCAGTATTTATCTAGGCTGCTGACTGCAAATGACCGGCGTAGCTCTGGAGTGCTGTCTTCAGCTGACCGACATTGCTCTGGGGTGCTGACTGCAGGTGATGACCGTTCTAGAATAATGGTTGATGAAGAACTGGAATATCCATCGCAGTCTGCATCCATTTTACCTTCCTGACGTGGTTTCTTTGAAGGAGGAACCTTAGCTTTCCTTGGACTTTTGACATTAGAGAGTCTCTTCATGAGCCTTTTAGCAACATTCTCCTGGCCGAGTACAAATAATAAAAAGATGTCAAATAGTTAAAGGATGACCCAAGAAGAGAGCCAGGTTTTCACCATCAACATCAAACAAGTGATTGTAACAAAAAGCTACTTACCCAGTCACTGTTCACTTTTATCATTGGGTAGTACTCCACCAATCGCTTCGCCATGGCATTGACCTCATGTTTGCTGGGGTATCTGGAGTTATCTGTGACTCTTATGATTGAAGTCATATTAGTCATAGAGTTTCTTATCAGTCGGCAGAAGAGCTCCTTGGATAAGACCACGCTGTGGTCATTGCCCAGCCGCTTCTGCTCGAAGTAGGAGAGTCGCACCTGTTCAAGCTCACTGTCTGTGTAGACTATGAAATCTGGGTTGGACATGGTCACAAACTTGCAAATGTTGGGCTCATCCTCTTTTGAAAGGCCACTGGCTCCACTGGTTGATTGTTGAATTTCAGGAGCAGTCTCCGCCTAAAATACATTTACACTTAATAAGGTAGTAGTACATGCATTTAATGAAATGAACATGCATAATTTTGTCCATTATTGAATAAGTCTTAAAACATGTACAACTCGAGTATTCACTTCAAAACCCTGGCTGAGGTGGCATAGTAATTCTTACAGTAAAACAGGGATGTGGTTGTGTTGTACAATAGACACAGAACTGACCTTTTCATTTGGAGTCACCAGCAGCCATACAGCCCGGCGCCTCAGGAAATTTTCAGGACCGGGAAAAAGTTTGTTGACTTCATCCCGGTAGAGAGTGTGCAGCAATTCTTCCCCAATATTAGCAGCTGGAACAGAAGTTACAGTTAGTGCAAAGACACTGAGCTTATCACTGAATTAATTCAGCCTTGGCTTGTGTACATAACAGTTGGGCTTTGAAAATTGTGGTAAAACTAAGACTGAAGTCTTCAAAAAATATTTCAATTAATTATTTATTTAACAATTAATTAAGTATCAATAGTCTTTCTATAGATTTCACCATGCTTTTAATTTCATTTAGTAACTAGATCCTGGAGTTTAAGTTAGGACAGGCTATTCCATGCAAATGGTGTAGAAAACATAAAGGCCTTCTTTCCAACCTCAGTCCGAACTCTAGAAGCAGTCATAAACATAGTATCGTGAGACCGCATATAGCCAATAGGCTCTGTGCACCAGCTCCACTACTTCCTGAAAGTCACTTGGCATCTTTATTTCCTGTCCTATATGATTGGATTAAGTGATTAATCAGGTGTGCGCTGGGTCTGCCGCACACCTGATTAATCACTTAATCCAATCATATATAGGACATGAAATAAAGATGCCAAGTGACTTTCAGGAAGTAGTGGAGCTGGTGCACAGAGCCTATTGTCATGTTTTCTGGTTAGAAAGACATAACAGGGGAGTCTAGATAAAAAGCCAGGCCTACCAATGTCTAAGCCAAGGTATTGACAGAGCAGGCCAATTGACTTTCGAATACAATATACAGTGATGAGATTATTTTATTAAACTAAGCTCATGAATCCAGAATGTTCTGTTTGCTGTCTGTCGATCACGGAGTGCATGCGCTCAGAAAATGGTGTCTGGGTTTCCCGCTATATCTTACTGCTGAGCAAGGCTCCGAACCGGTTCAAGGAACGGAAACGAAAACCGAAAACGAACGTTATTTTACGAGGAACAGAAACAGGAACGAAAACGAAATGGTCTTTAATTGTTCCAGAACAGAAACGTTAATTTGAAATCTTTAAAACCGGTTAATAACGTTATTTTTTCGTTCTTTGTAAGTAGGCCTATATAACTTAAAAATAATTGTAAAAAAGAAGAAAGCTGAGCCTTTTATGGCCGAATAGGCTAAATTAAATTAATTAAATTTGTAGCCTTCATCTTGTCCTGTTTTTGTAATGTAGCCTAGGCCCCTTAATCTGTTATTTCACAGTCAGGATCTTAAATGCTTGCTTAGCGAAATGAAGAGATTTAGATATTACAACAACACACAACATGCATAGCCTAGTTCCGACTAGGGATGTGCGCAGCGACTATTTTCACTGATGACTAGACGGTGGTTTTGTAACCGATTACATGACTAGTCTAAAAACAGGATTCCCAAGTTTCTGCAACAAGTGCTATTTAGAAAAATTGAGGATGTTTCTCAAACTCTGCAAGCTAAGATGCATGACTATTCTTGATACCACTCAGCGGCAGCCAATTTGCACACGTTGCGCAGGGCTGTCACACACTCTCCTTTGTTTTCCAGTGCAAAACAGTAGTTCAGCCTGTCCTTACAGCTTATTACTTAGCAAAGATATCAATGTGATTTATTTTGTTTAATTGAAGAAGAGTAGGCTAGCCTATTCAAATTTATTCCAACATTGGTCCACAAAGAATGATGCAAATAATAAAGTGAAAGAAATAATAGCCTACTGTGCAAATATAATGTTTTATATGGACCTGCCTACTGTGCAAATATAATGTTTTATATGGACCTGCGTGTCTGCAATAAAGTTCCTCTATCTTTATAACCAACATTCAGCGGAAGCCAATTTTCACTGGTTGCGCATCTCGCTCCAAGTATGGTTTGGCTATTTAAAACACGGAGTACAGTTGCTTGGATGTATACTAGTATGCATAAACCTATGTTTTGCGAATTTAATGGTCTGCCTCCTTCAGAGTTCAACTCGGCAATTAGGCTGTGAAAGCGAGCGCGCCTCTTGGAATCTAGTCATATGCCTATTGTTGCACAGATTTCTGTCACGTCTTGACTTTCACAAACCAAATGATTAGGCTACATTAATTAATATGAGCACACTTTAGTGACAATGTGCCGTGCAACCCTGATCATTGAATAGCATAAGTTAAATGACTATAATATTAAAGACCGCGGATGTCAGACGATAGGCTACGTATTAGGCGTATATGCGCCAAATCCGGAGCTCCCATACAAAAGGAACGCAGCATAAACAATAGAGATTTTGCAGATGAATGAATGAGGTGACTAATTATTTATAAATAACATAAAACATTATAAAACGAAATAAAAACAAACAATAGGCCTACAGGCGCAGAATAAAATAGCTTGCAGCAACAGTACAAGAAAATATTTGTAGCCTACAAGAAATACTGTAGGCCTATAGAGTCTTAATAGGCTAACACCCCCGGAACGGTGAACGGAACGTTAATTTTCGTTCTTAACCGGTTCAGGAACGCTATGTTGGTGGCGGAACACGAGAACGGAAACGTTAAATATTCTGGTTCTGCTTGGAGCGAACCGATTGAAAAATAATTTCGTTTTTAAGCCCTGCTGCTGAGTACCAGGTTTTAAGTGAGAGAAAAAAGTCGTGGTTCTATTCTCAATGGCTGACGCACGTTCTCCCACATAAAAGTTGAATTGGTTATTTTTTTAGGTGAATTTATTCAAAGGTGAACGTGCTCTGTGGAACAGGGAAAATGTCACATTGGCACAACGCAGAACATGATGCAATGCTTTTCCGACTAGCAGGCCTAGCACATTTCAGCTTCCCTGAAACCCCACGGCTCGTGGTTCTAATCTGTTTAGCTAATGTTATGACAATTTACTACGAATTAAAGCCTTATTTCTAGATAAGCGTGAATTATTTCAATGCCTTTTTACATTACTGTTGGTCCATAAGAGGACCCCTCTCCCCACCACCAATTAGCCAAGCTGACGTTAGCTTGGTTGGCTAGCTAACATCACGTCAGCCCTCCACCACTAACTTCAAGTTGAACCCGCTGACGATGAGAAAAACATGGCATAACTAGCTATTAACGATAATACAAATGTGACAGCGGCTGGTGATTTGGTCCGCAACTCGGCAAACCCCGAAATGCGCTAGAGGGCAAAATACATAAAAAAACGTTTTTTTTCGTTTTTTGTTTTTTGGTGTATTACCAAAGTTGAAGTTGTGAAGAACCTACTTACTATAACAGACAACAGTTTTAGGTTCACGAAATACGTTTAATTAGTCTGCAAACTAAGCTCGTTTTTAGCTGATTTCGAGCCGGGCTTGGGGGCGGGCAGATCGATTAGCATGATTTGTTTTCATTGGCTATTGCGTCCGGGTTCTCCGCCCCCCACCCTTCCCCAACACGCCGGCTGTTTACATTCAGTTCCAAGTTTAACCATGGATGCTACAGCTTTTGCTAAAGAGAAGACGGGGATGGCATCCAGGACATGGAAAGAGTTTTAAGAGCAGCTAAAACTCCAGCAGAGCGGGACTCGTTCGTACACGGAGTTTATTCTTGATGACCTGTGATACAGAGATGACTGTATCAACAAAGCATGCTGCTACCGAGCGAACGCGAACGACGTAGCAGATTCACACCA
Organism: Borostomias antarcticus; assembly: GCF_949987555.1. Taxonomy (NCBI): domain Eukaryota; kingdom Metazoa; phylum Chordata; class Actinopteri; order Stomiiformes; family Stomiidae; genus Borostomias; species Borostomias antarcticus. The sequence continues at coordinate 51,156 of NW_028176744.1, forward strand.
CCGCCAAGCATTCTGCTTTGCTTTGGGGTAAGCTGATCTTTATACTATCTGTGCTGTTTACATTACATTAACGTTAGTCGTTTAGCAGAAGCTCCTTTCTAAACAAGTGACTAAGTCTAGCTAGCATAACAAAGGCTAGCTAGCTAACATTAGCTAACATGCTAGTTAGCTGAGCTAGCCCTTTGTTCCTAAACTAGCCAGCGTGGCAGCTAATATCGAGCTAGGTAGCTATATTATAGAGAGAAACAGAATGAGAGAGCATGAGAGGTATGGTAGTCTGACACCTTTTTCTTTGTTTTGGTTACAGGATGAGCAAAAACAAGCTCCAGCTTGTAAGGAATTGCAGCTCTCCCTTCATACCAGCCAGCAAGAAGATCACTATGCACTACAGCTTTGATTTTGCACAACAGGTGAGAATACGTTCATCCTATCATGCATTAGCTAGTCTATTTAATCAACACATTCTGGTACTATTTTATCTATATGGAGTGCCAGTACTGTGGGCAATAGTTTAATGTATTTTCCTCCTTCTATTCTATTGCAGTTTTGATGCTGAGAGACCTGGCATGGTTGTGGCCAGAGAACACTGTGATGCACCGGCACCGGCGCAAGCCTGATGTCCTGCCCCCCAGAGAAGGTCTTCTTGTGCAAGCCCCACCCGGACTGGACATGGCCAGACAGACGTATCTATTTGACAAGATCAGAGAGTTCTGTTCTGATGAGGGACGAGACGTCACATGTCCCCCGCCAAACTCCACAGCAGCTCAGAACAAGACTGTCCGCTTGTAGATTCACTGCAGATCATCAGGACGGACAGCACTGCAGGAGAAAGGCCACAGCCTTTCCTGTTTTCCTGTTTGTATACTGAAGCGTTGCTTGTTCTCTTGCACAGACTTGCCCACACTTGCACAGACTGCATTGTTAGAATATTGAATACTGAGCTGAGTACTGCTGTTATTACCTTGAGTATTGAGCTGGGGACTGTTATTACTTTGTTGTACACTTGATCACAATGAACACTATGCACCTTGTCTATAAAACAGACAACTGACTGTACACTTTAACACTTAGACTGTTGCCTTTTTTTGTACACTTAACTACTTATGCTTGTACTTTATATCATGTATGTGACAATAAAGAACGTTAAATTTGAACTTCATCTTATATTGTTCTTAACTGCATTCACAACACAAGATTAATACTGAATCAAAGAGTGTGGGGTCATCAGTGAGAGAGCACCCCACTTGGCTGCCACTCTCAGGTAATACCCCAAGTTGACAGCCACTCTGACAGATAATGTTCTTAACTGCATTCACAACACAAGATTAATACTGACTCAAAGAGTGTGGGGTCATCAGTGAGAGAGCACCCCACTTGGCTGCCACTCTCAGGTAATACCCCAAGTTGACAGCCACTCTGACAGATAATGACAGATCGTCCAGTGGGGGAGTGGCTGGGGGTGCGGTTACCAGGCTATTGTTCACGCCCATTACCTGGCAGTCAGAGGTGTGAAAATGTTGAAGAACTTTGGAGGGGGATTTCTCAGCTAAGTTGATTTGGCAGTACTAGCATTCAAATAAGCATATCTTCTTCAAATATGTTCAGATTTCAATGTATGAGACCTCATTTGAAAGTTTACAATCTGCACTTTCATAATCTGTAAAAAACTGAAAAATGAAAATGCCTAGTTGAGGACCAAATTACCAGCGGCGGTCACAAATACATATAACTTACCCCTGAGCATGCCAACTGATACATCGTCCAGTTGATCCATATCGGACGTCCACAAACTACCAGCCTTCAGATCGCAGTTGCTGCAGCGTGTGCGTTTGGGCAGGTCCAGTAACCGTTTTAGCGCTGAAGAATGAAAATGGCGTCCCCGCCAATCAAACAGATTGGATTATACCATTCGGGGGGGGGGCGTCACCGCGGTTACACGCTAAATAAATATATACAATTAAATTAAATAAAAATAAAAATATATATATATATTATGTGTCAGATTGTTGGTATGGTCTGACACGAAAATAAACCGTAGGCGGCGGTAGCCTCTGCACCTAAAGTTGGTATTGCCATCTGTGAATAAAGGCAAGGTCAAATAGACGCACCCATGCAGGTGCCAACGGCGCGCCAGTGAAGAAGAAGAAGCGCCGCAGAAGGTTATGTTAAGCTGCGAGAAAAAGAAGAACCCACTCCGAACACCTTGCCACTCGCAGAAGAACCCACTCCGAACACCTTGCCACTCGCAGAAGAACCCACTCCGAACACCTTGCCACTCGCAGAAGTAGACCACGGAGGAGTAGACCACGGAGGAGTAGACCACGGAGGAGTAGACCACGGAGGACGACACCTGCTACAAGGGAACATGATGCTACATCTGCTAATCACCGGTGGACATATAGGACAGCACATGCGGCCGACAATCAGAGGTGAGGGAGCTAACATTAATGTTAATGCGGATTGTGAAAATAGCAGGTCACCTAACGTTACGTGATTCGGGCGGATGAAGGAAAGATATAGCCAGCTAGCTACCTAGCTTGCCAACTAACGTCGTTTTTCAAGCCAGCCAGCCAGCCAGCTAGCTAACTGGTGGCTAGCTATAACTTTACCAATATCTGTACCGTCTGCTTCTGTCAGATTCAGCCTACTGGCAAAGTTAACTAGTTAACGTTACCTAGCTAACAGCTGATTCTGACAGTATAGCAGACGGTGAATATACTGGTAGCTAACCACCAGTTAGCTAGCTGGCTGGCTGGCTGGCTTGAAAAACGACGTTAGTTGGCAAGCTAGGTAGCTAGCTGGCTATATGTTTACTTCATCCGCCCCTGGTCTCGAGGGAGTTCTCATTGCACTTTACTGTTATGTTTGCACTCTGGTTAGATGCCAAACTTCCTTTTGTTGTACTGTACTTGTTATGTTATGTTATTTTTATTTATAATGCGCCCCCCAACCAACTGTTACATCAGCCCGGGGCGCAGCCCGGGTACAAAAAAGAGACAAACAAAAACAATGGACTGCAGAGACACAAAATGAAACTACATTTAAGACACAAGACAAGGACATAAATTATAGATCATCTGTGACAAAGAGGTGAGTTTTAAGCTGTGCTCTAAAAGAGTCCAGGGTGGTGGCGGACTTGATGTTCAGAGGAAGCTTGTTCCATAGCCCAGGTGCCATCACAGAGAATGGACGGTCTCCCTTTGTGACAAGTTTTGACCGTGGGACCTTCAGGGTCATCTGGTTGTCAGATCTGAGCTGGCGACCAGGCCTGAAGTTGGTAGGTTGGTCAATGAGATCTTTGATGTAAGCTGGGGCGAGACCATTGAGGGCTTTGAAGACATATGTAAGTATCTTGAATTTCACTCTGCGCTTCACAGGGAGCCAGTGAAGGGAGGAGAGGACAGGAGAAATGTGTTCCCTCATCTTAGTGCCTGTCACCAGCCTGGCAGCGGCATTTTGGACTAGCTGCATGCTGTAGATGGTCTTGTCGGTGACCCCGGCATAGAGGGCATTACAATAGTCCAGTCTGGAGAAGATGAGCATTAGTACGACCCTCCGTAGGTCGCTGGAGGAGAGGAAGGACTTGATTTTGGATACTGTGCGCAGTTGGAAAAAACAGGATTGCACCACAGATCTCACTTGCTTGTCAAACTTGAGGTCTGTGTCAAATATGACCCCAAGGTTTCTGACGTGGGATTTTTCAAGGGTGGACAAGCTTCCTAGATTATTTCTGATCTGACTGATCAAGGTGGGGTTGCCGATCAGAAGGATTTCACTCTTGGTGTCATTGAGCTGCAGGAAGTTTTGTGACATCCACTCCTTTATGTCCCGCAAGCAGTCCTTCAGACAGTCCAGCCCAGAGGGATCGTCTGCCCTGAGTGGAAGATAGATTTGAGTATCGTCTGCGTAGCAATGGAAGGAAATCTTATGGCGATGAATGACTTGGCTGAGGGACAGCATGTAGATTGAGAAAAGGATGGGACCCAGTATTGAGCCCTGAGGGACCCCGCAGGTGAGGTTGACACGGCAGGATGAATGGTTGGCTACAGTATATTCACTGAAAAGGTCCTGTTGTTGAGGTAGGACTTGAACCAGGACAGGGCTGTGTTGGTGATGCCAACCCCCTGTTGGAGGCGGTCGAGGAGGATGGTGTGATCTATAGTATCAAATGCTGCACTGAGATCCAGGAGAACCAGTGCAGCACATTTCCCTGAGTCAACGATGAGGAGTAGGTCGTTTAACACCTTCAAGAGGGCAGACTCGGTGCTGTGGCCGGCCCTAAATCTGGACTGGAATTTCTCCAGTATGTTGTTGTGTTGGAGATAAGGCTGCAGCTGACTGAGGACAGCCTTAACAGCAATGGTAATTTTGAGATGGGTCTGTAGTTGCTGGGGATAGTGGGATCTAGGCTGGCTTTCTTAAGAAGGGGCTGGACCACCGCTTCTTTTAGGCATGATGGAACGATACCTGTGGCCAGGGAGCAGTTGATGATGGACAGGATGTGAGGACCAACTGCCTCAAAAACCTCCTTAAGGAGGGGGCAGGGATGGGGTCCTGAGGGGACGTGGCTGGTCTCAAAGCGGCGGCCATCTTGGAGAGGGATGAGAGGGAGATGGAGCTGAACACGGAGAAGGTGGATGAGCATCTCAGAGTAACAGCTAGGTCCCGGGTGGAGGGTGGGATGTTTCTTCTGATGTTGTCGACCTTTTCTGAGAAAAAGGACAGAAACTCATCACACTTTGTAGGGGATGCATCCTGGATAGCAGTAGTAGGAGGGCAAACAACAGAATTGATGGTTCTGAATAAAATTCTGGAGTTTGGAGCATTTGCAATTAGACTAGCAAAGTACTTGGCTCTCTCTGCTTTAACCACCCTGTGGTAGCTCTTCTGTCTGTCCCTCAGTATTTCGAGAGAGACCTGCAGGCCATCTTTCTTCCACCTCTGCTCAGCCTGTCTCCATGCTCTTCTCTCTGCTCTGGTGGTCTCATTTAGCCAAGCCACAGCCTTGGGTTTGGGCTTTTTCATCTTGAGAGGGGCAGTACTTGTACTGTACAATGACAAAGTTGAATCTCATCTAATTCCACCACTGACAGGGACCAACCAACGGAGGATGCAACGGTGGAGAGCAGAGTGCAATCAACTGAAGCAGAGCATGTTGGTGCTTTTGACACTACTGTGTCATTGTACTCAGGCTTCGATGACACCGTTCCCTCTCTACAGCACCACGCTCCATCCCGGACTGTTGGTACTATCATGGATTTTCCAAGCGAGCCTGCAGGTGGCCCCTCTACATTGTGAACATCTAAGGTAAGCGTAGTTTCTTCAGCACACAATAATATGCAATACTCAAACTGAATAGTGTGTTCAATTTGTTATAAAATGTTACTTAAGTGCACACACCCTTCTGATATCAATGTTTCTTTTTGTAAAGGATGACTCCAGCCATGGTGCTTTTGACCCTACTGTGCACTCTGGCTTCGAGGATGACACCCTTCCCTCTCTACAGCACCTTGCTCCATCCCGGACTGTTGGGGGTACTATCCTGGATTTTCCAAGCGAGCCTGCAGATGGCTCCTCTGCATCGTGCACAGAGGTAAGCCTAGTTTCTTCAGCACACAATAACATGCAATACTGAATAGTGTGTTAAATGAGCTATAACATATTACTTGATTAACTGCACAACACTCCTGATAATGATTTTTTTTTGTTTTAAGTATGACTCCTGCCATGATCTTCTGACTAGACAGGCTACTGTGATTGTGCTGACTGCTAGAGAAAAACACCATCTTTCACAGGTTTGTCTTCATGCAAGATTGTTACCAGCCGCGACAGCGCGATGTTGGTATTGCGAAATGGCGAAAATGTATTTTGCGCGGAGAAACTCCGCTTGCATACTCTTGTTCTTATTTAATTGGTCTTGGGCTTCTGCATTCTAATTTCTGCAACGGCAGTTACGACTGTACAGTATTTACTCTACTAACATTAACATTACCGCACGCTGCTTCTCCTTTGTTCTGCCAGCGACGGCCCTGATTGGCCTGCCGTGTCAGTGCCATCTAGGGATGGGTACTAAAGGGGCTAATTTATTAAAGAGCCCAGTATATAGTTTCTGACTGTAATTTGTCCTTTCTGACCTTTTTTCAGAGTGGTGTGAATGATGTCGTGGCGGCAATGCAGCAGTACCAAGCTCTGTTGGTGACTAATCTGAGGAGTCAGGTACAGACAGTATTCCAGCAACATAGAGGAAGTGACCTTGACCTTGAAAAGGAGGCTATGGCTGTGTTTGACCGGATTGAGGATCCATTTGCTTCTGTTTCGACAACGTACAGGCGGGACTGTGTGATTAAGGAGAATTTCAATTTTGTAGAGTCAGAGGAGGTTACTGTTGGGTATACTGCCTGCTTGGTGAAAAAAGGGACAAAAAGAGTTCTCTCTACCAAACCGAAATATTTTCATTATGTACCTCTGATCAGAAGTTTGGAACAGTTATTATCTCATCCCAAAGTATTAGCAATGATAGATGCGCCACAGGCATACAGACTTGGGTATTTATATGACATCATAGATGGAGAACTCATGAAATCACACCCTTTATTTTCTGCCAGGCCCTCTGCTTTACAGATAATCCTTTACTCAGATGACATTGAAATTTGCAACCCACTTGGGTCTCATGCTTCCAAGAATAAGTTGATAGTTTTATTATACATTGGGAAACATTGATCCTAAATATAGATCAAAACTAGCTGCGATTCGCCTACTAGCCATTGCAAAGAAGAGCGAGCTTTCTGAATGTGGAGTTGATGGAATTTTGAGAAGATTGCATGAGGACCTTTTAATGCTATATGACGGTGTTAAAATTCAAATTGGGAACGGTGAACGTGAAATATTTGGAGCATTAGTTTCCATATGTGGAGACACTTTAGCTCAGCATGAGCTTTGTGGTTTTAAAGAGGGTGTTGGATTTGCTTACAGTAAATGCCGGCAGTGTGAATGTGATTTGAGGACATGCAGATGCATTTTGTTGAGGATAATTTTGAGGAAAGGACAATAAAGCGACATCTACGGCAGTGTAGTGACATTGAGAAGGCCAAGACAGAGTATCTCAGAAACAGCTTAAAAACTACCTTTGGCATCAACAGAAGGAGCAAACTGGTAGAATTCCCGGCCTTTAACTTGATCCAACAAACACCCCAAGATATGATGCATATAATTCTTGAGGGCATTGCTCCATTGGAAGTAAAGTGTGTCATAAAACATTTAGTTCTTTTAGGACAACTAGACTTGGATGCTGTCAATACTGCATTAGTTGGATTCCCCTACTCTCCACTTGACGTTAGAGATAAACCAAGCCCTATAGCCTACAGCACACTAGCTCCCAGTGATAATAAGTTGAAGCAGTCCTCAGGTCAAATGATTGTTCTACTAAAAATACTGCCATTTCTGATTGATAAAGTTAAAGGTAGCGAGTACTATACAATCATTCTTGAACTCATAGAGATTGTTCAAATTTTGTTTGCTCCTGTTATTGGTTTACAGACTATTAACAAATTGAAAGCACTCATTGAACAGCATGTGAAGAACCTTTTCCCAGGGAACAACATCACCCCCAAACAACACTATTTGATTCATGCTGCCTCCCAAATTAAACTGCTGGGACCAATGGTCCGTCATATGCGCATGAGATTCGAATCAAAACATTGCTTTTTCAAACAATGGGCCTTAAAGATTAATTTTAAAAATGTTTGCAAGTCTTTAATAAGGCATAGTCAGATGTATGAATGTTGTCAGAATGTAAATAGTTCAGAACACCCCCTTTTTGACAGTGAGTGTACATTGGGACCAACATCAGAAATATGCAACAGGACATACTTAAAAGAAAAAATGAGGGGCTTCCTTGGACATGACGAAGTAAACAATGCAGTAACTACTAAATGGATTAATCTAAATGGCAACAAATATATACGGGATAAGTCATTACTTGTGGGTACTGTTAACTCTAATAATTTACCTGAATTTGGACTGGTGAGAAATATTTATGTGATAAATTCGTCATCATATTGCTTTGAGTTACAGCAGCACAATACTATTTGTTATGATAGAGATTACATGGCATTTAAAATAGAGATTCCAAGCATGGCACAAGCAACTGAACTGATATCTGCCGATAACCTTGTTGATTACACTCCATATTACAGTTTTACTCACAAGCATGTTGAATATGTCCCTATGAAATATTACCTTGGAGATGTGATTGGGCTACACAATGCCTCATCTGATGTATTGTAAAAGGTACAATATTTCATGTAGTGTATTTCAAACACGCGTCCTGTTTGTCATTTCAGACGGAGTTGCAATTTGAGAGGCTTGACGGTCCTGTAGTACGGTAGTACAAAACAATTTTTTAGAGGCACGACCGTCTTGTGTTTGTGCAATTTCTCTATGCTTTTTTCTAGGCTCGACCGTCCTGTAGAATAATTTGAGAGGCTCCTGTAGAATAATTTTTGAAGCTCGACGGTTCTTTTGAAGCTTGACCGTCCTGTAGTACAATTTTTTAGAGGCATGACCGTCCTGTGCTTCTGCAATATTTTTGAGGCTTGACTGACCGTCCTGTAGTATAATTTTTAGAAGCTTGACCAGTTTGTCATTTCAGACGGAGTTGCAAGTTTTGAGAGGCTTGACGGTCCTGTAGTACAAATTTTGAGAGGCTTGACGGTCTTGTAGTACAATTTTTCAGAGGCTCGACGGTCCTGTAGTACAAAACAATTTTTTAGAGGCATGACCGTCCTGTGCTTGTGCAATTTTTTTTGAGGCTTGACTGACCGTCCTGTAGTACAATTTTTAGAAGCATGACCCGTTTGTCATTTCAGACAGAGTTGCAAATTTTGAGAGGCTCGACGGTCCTGTAGTACAATTTTTGAGAGGCTTGACGGTCCTGTAGTACAATTTTTCAGAGGCCCAACGGTCCTGTAGTACAAAACAATTTTTTAGAGGCACGACCGTCCTGTGCTTGTGCAATATTTTTGAGGCTTGACCGACCGTCCTGTAGTACAATTTTTAGAAGCTTGACCCGTTTGTCATTTCAGACGGAGGTGCAAGTTTTGAGAGGCTCGACGGTCCTGTAGTACAAAACCATTTTTTAGAGGCACGACCGTCCTGTGCTTGTGCAATTTTTGATCTCCAGAGCTTGTGCAAGCTCTGGACTGCTGTCTTCAGCTGACCGGCGTTGCTCTGGACTGCTGTCTTCAGCTGACCGGCGTTGCTCTGGGGTGCTGACTGCAGATAACCAGTATTTATCTAGGCTGCTGACTGCAAATGTCCGGCGTTGCTCTGGGGTGCTGGTTGCAGCTGACCGGCGTTGCTCTGGGGTGCTGGTTGCAGCTGACCGGCGTTGCTCTGGGGGGCTGACTGCAGCTGACCGGCGTTGCTCTGGGGGGCTGACTGCAGCTGACTGGCGTTGCTCTGGGGTGCTGGTTGCAGCTGACCGGCGTTGCTCTGGGGGGCTGACTGCAGCTGACCGGCGTTGCTCTGGGGTGCTGGTTGCAGCTGACCGGCGTTGCTCTGGGGTGCTGACTGCAGCTGACCGGCGTTGCTCTGGGGTTATGATTGAAGTCACCTGATTGAAGTCATATTAGTCATAGTTTCTTATCAGTCGGCAGAAGAGCTCCTTGGATAAGACCACGCTGTGGTCATTGCCCAGCCGCTTCTGCTCGAAGTAGGAGAGTCGCACCTGTTCAGTCACCAGCAGCCATACAGACGTGTGTGTGCATTGGTATGTGTGAGCGTGCGTGCGTGCGTGCGTGCGTGCGTGTGCACCAACCGTCCTGTAGTAAAACTTTTATTTGGTTATTGTGATTTCAGTGTGATTTCATGAGTTCTCCATCTATGATGTCATACGTTATGTGAGTAATTTGATGGGACTTTTTCTGATAGCTTTTTGGTTTTTATGGCAGTATACATTATTTCCAGAGATTGTTTTTAGGACTTTACTGCTTGGTTCTGTACTGTTGTTGTCACTGTAAATTGTATCTTGGGAAGATCTATGTTGTGACATGACTGTAATATTGTGACAATTGAGTGAGTTCACCATTGTTGATTTTTTTCCTGTTTGATTCCCAAAGTAATTTATTTTACTTATTTTGTCACTATTTATTTTACTTTTAAACTGTGGAAAATAATTGTACACTGCAAAGTTTAGCCCCCCTTTGGCTCTAGCAATCGGTTCAATGAAGTCTTGTTGACATAAAAATGTATTTGAATGGGTTAAGCTTCAAGAATGAAGGACTCACATTTTTTATGAATAAAAAGATGAACAAACTTTGGTTGATTTTATTTTATTTGACTATTTCATCAGCTGCTAGCAAGCCAAACGGCACATATAAAGCAAAAAAGCCATGGCAATTGGGAGGGCTGGAGTAAGGGGGAATATAGGTCAAGGGTGAGTTGGGGGCAAAGACTGACACGCCTGAAGGGTGCTTTTTTCTAGTTGATTCTTAAATTGAGAATTTGTGCAAGTGGTCATACTCTTAAAATAAGGAAAAACTATCTTCTTCCTCTTCTGGGATATTATGCAAGTCATTGTAGTTACTTGTTACTGGTTAAATCTAGCCCAATATTAGAATATCTTGTTAAGAAAAACCTTGTTAAGAAAAGATGATATTTTCTTGAAATACGATTATTTTTCTAACCCAAAACATGCTTGACAAGATTATTTTTCTTTTTAGACGAAAAATAAGACAAATTTCCCAGAAACAAGGCTTTTTTTACTTTCTTGAAAACCATTTTTTGCAGTGCAGAGAGAGCCAGGTCACTAATAGAGGAGACAGTGATAGTCAGGCCCTTAGTAATCACTAGATCAATAGATAAATTGTTTGTGATCATTATTTCTCTAAAACTATCGGATACTGCGGAGGTAAGATAACGTTTCTTGATAAAGCGCTAGTACTACTTTTGACTTTAGGAACCAATGCAGTGAAGAAGATACAGAAATGGTCAGAGAGAGCGAGGTCACTAATAGAGGAGACAGTGATAGTCAGGCCCTTAGTAATCACTAGATCAAGGGTGTCATAATTTGTATGGATGATGGACTGTTAAGGCTAGTTAGCTACGGGGCTCAAGTGCACGACACAGGAGGCAGGAAGCTCTTTGCCCAGCAGGGCGTTTATTGCTGGAGCTGGGAGGGAAGGTAGTGCCCGGATGGCTCAGGTTGGGAGCCTGGCAGGCTGGAGGTTGAGGCCGGTTGGAGCAGCTGCAGTGGGTGGCGGGCAGAGTGATGGGCAGGCAAGCTGGATCACAACACACCTGGTCGTTCTGTAGGGAACACGGAGAGACGAGTAAGCCTTGGGGTGCGGTGGTCCAGAGAGCACACAAACACACATATATATAAGCAGAAATACTTTGTTTAACAACTACGATACTTGCCAGGCGTTTCTTAGGGAAGATCTGGCGATGAATGGCTGGAGAAACCGGCTTATTGTAGGTAGAGGGGGTTCATGAGAAGGTGGCAGCAGGTGTGCAGTGATCCGGCCATAAGCTCATTCGCCCATCAGCTCAACTCATTTCAGCTGTCGTTGGAGCGCCCTCAGTGCCCGTGCCGAGCTGCAGGGGGCGTGTGAGGTAGGCACAGAGGTGGAGGGTTGTGGAGAGGCGGAGGAGGGGGGCGTGTGTGGAGGTGAAACCGTAACAATGGACAGGAGTTCTGAAAATTCGGTAGAGAAGGCAGGGCATTGTTTAGGAGGCCTATACACTGTTACTGCCAGAACTGGGGGCTGGCATTTTAAGAACATAGCGTGGTATTCAAAAGAGGTAAAATCATCAAAGGAGATGATCCTGCAGCTGAGGGCATCTGTATATAACATAGGTATTTTAGGAGCACTGTACTGTATCGTATTGATAGCAGTAGCCAGTGCACTGTGGCATCTTGTAAAACTGAAGTTACTATGTGTAGGAGTACTGTACATGATAGCAGTAGCCAGTGCACTGTGACATATTGTAGCCTACCTTTTAGCCATATTATCATCATATTGCTCAAATGTAACATGCTCCATCAAGTTAATAGCCAAGTTGAAATGAAATAAGACCTATTAGGGGACTGAGGGTATGCAGTGTATGCTGCCCGTGACAGAAATCATCAGCATTAGCCTACTATGTTCCCTGTACGCTCCAGATAGCCCACTTCACCATCTATGTTCAAGGGAGCCAAAGCGTAAAACTACGCTCTCTACTGGTTGGGTTCACACAACCGCCCCATCTTTTGCATAGGGAGAAAAACTTGAAATAATTATAAATCGATATCAATGGATTGACAAAGCCATAAACTAGGCTACTAACGATATCAAATTCCGCCGCAATAATGTGCGTTTTCTCAAAGGTACTTTTTATTTCTTTAATTTAGGTCTACGTTGTAGTTATTTTACAGAGAGAACTACAAAGATTCCTCTATTGTATTTTAGATTGCTATTCTTGCACTTTGCCTTCAGCACTAGATTATGCTCTTAGTCACTTGTTTTAGAAAGGAGATGCACTTGTGAGTTCCGGCAATTAGCCTAGTAGGCTAGTAGCCTACATTGGCTTTTCCTACGTTAAATGCAATTATTGTTAGTTGCTTTGGATAAACGCGTCTGCTAAATTACTGTAATACTATGAGATCTAGGCTACGGATCCGGGCATCTGTCGCGTTTTGAGAACTTCACTGGAGAGTGCAGCTGATCAGAGCACTATGTTGGTGTGCTTCGTAAACATGAGTCAATTGCTCTTGAATTATCTGTATGCCGAGATCCAGTGATGTCCACCTCTTGAAATTGGTCGAATTTACTGACCGCTAGATCAGTGAAACCCGGGGCTGCCAAGTCTCAGACACACGCATTGCAGCCTATTCTCACGCTCACTCGCCACGCTTCACAATTCTCACTCGGAGAAATGACCAACCTCAAAATAGCCTAGGCTACTACCAATTCAATGGCTATGGGACTCTTTTTTTTATTATTACTTGAACGAACGCTAATCTCGCCTCTCGGTCGTCCTTCGCGCTCAAAGAACGCTACCCAAATCTACCTATCGGGGAGGAGAGAGGGAGCCGTCCCGGTGGGGGGAGAGGGGGGTTGGTGCTTGTGACTACACTTAGTGAACGCTTTGCTTAGCAACCACTCGCAGCAACCTCGCCTTTTTATTAATTACACCCGTGTTTACCTAATGTAGATATCCTATTTCAAAAATGCACTTATCAGTCCGACTCCAACACTTCCACACCCCTATCAAAACCACTAGAGGGCGCCTCGCCACGTTACATCTCCCATTGCTTTTATGATGTCAAAGTAGACGTTGCTGACGCAGACACTTAAACAGTCAGTGATTCATTCCACCTCATCAGAGTAGCTAGTGACTTCTGGATTTGACACACTGACTTAGAGAAAACAAGTAAGTCCATAATGGGGATAAACTTTAGAGTAAGAATTTTCTACAATTATTCTGTATTCATTCTTTGACAAAAACACCCCCAATTGAAGACAGAATAGAGTACATATTGCTCTCTGAGCTTTGTTTAACCAAGTTGTCATATAAATGATGTGTTGATACTGGTTGATTAGAGGACTAGCAGTGATGGCAACTCACAGGCTCAAAAGGCTATAACTTTTGAATCGAAAGTCGTAGAGCCTCGCAGATGGGCTCATTCGATTCCTCATCAAATTCTACAGTTAGCATTCCCCAACGCAGGTAAATTTGCTGTACGAGCTTCCGTTTCCGAGATATTTGACAAAAACCGTACAGATTTGAAAAATGATGTGTCAAATGTCCATGAAATCGGACAAAAACCGTACAGATATGGAAAATTATGTGGTTCAAACGGCTATAACTTTTGAATCGAAATTCGTAGAGCCTCGCAGATGGGCTCATTCTACTCATCAAATTCTACAGTTAGCATTCCCCTATGCAGGTAAATTTGCTGTACGAGCTTCCGTTTCCGAGATATTTGACAAAAACCGTACAGATATGAAAAATTATGTGGTTCAAACGGCTATAACTTTTGAATCGAAAGTCGTAGAGCCTCGCAGATGGGCTCATTCGATTCCTCATCAAATTCTACAGTTAGCAGTCCCCTATGCAGGTAAATTTGCTGTACGAGCTTCGGTTTCCGAGATATTTGACAAAAACCGTACAGATATGAAAAATGATGTGGTTCAAACGGCTATAACTTTTGAATCGAAAGTCGTAGAGCCTCGCAGATGGGCTCATTTTGCTCCTCATCAAATTCTACAGTTAGCATTCCCCTATGCAGGTAAATTTGCTGTACGAGCTTCTGTATCCGAGATATTTGACAAAAACCGTACAGATTAGAAAAATAATGTGTCAAATGTCCTTGAAATCGGACAAAAACCGTACAGATATGAAAAATTATGTGGTTCAAACGGCTATAACTTTTGAATCGAAAGTCGTAGAGCCTCGCAGATGGGCTCATTCTACTCCTCATCAAATTCTACAGTTAGCATTCCCCTTCGCAGGTAAATTTGCTGTACGAGCTTCCGTTTCCGAGATATTTGACAAAAACCGTACAGATTTGAAAAATGATGTGTCAAATGTCCTTGAAATCGGACAAAAACCGTACAGATATGAAAAATGATGTGGTTCAAACGGCTATAACTTTTGAATCGAAATTCGTAGAGCCTCGCAGATGGGCTCATTCTACTCCTCATCAAATTCTACAGTTAGCATTCCCCTATGCAGGTAAATTTGCTGTACGAGCTTCCGTTTCCGAGATATTTGACAAAAACCGTACAGATATGAAAAATTATGTGGTTCAAACGGCTATAACTTTTGAATCGAAATTCGTAGAGCCTCGCAGATGGGCTCA
>NW_028176743.1:2500-45000 GCF_949987555.1 Borostomias antarcticus
CATCAATAAAAACAGATAAACTCCACAAAATGAGGCGGGAGCAGGTACATTACCTCACAGACGTTCATTGAGACCGTGTGGGAAGACACTGCCCAGACGGCTAATCCAGACCCGTTCACGCCTCTGCCTGCGGGGACGTGTCCAGCCCGGGTCATGTTCAAGCCCCATCATGGCGAGGGAGGAGGGGCCATGGTTGAGGAAGTGGCTGACCAGATGGGTGTCAGAGCGGAGATGGAGATTAATATTGCGCAGGTGTTGGCTCAGACGAGCTGAGAGAGAGTTGCCGGTCTCCCCCACGTAATAGAGGCCGCAGGCCCGGCATTTGATGGCATATACACAGTTGGAGGTGTGAATGGGTAATCGACGAGGGACCAGATGATATGTTGAAGTAGATGCATTTTGGACCGAGGTAAGCTGTATGAAATGAGGATGCTGCTCAGTCACTCTGGGATTGACGGGCTTGAGGCGGCTGTGCACAAGCAGGTCACCCAGGTTTGAGTTCCTCTTAAAGGCCGAGACCAGGGAGAAGCCACTCAGGATGCCAGTGTCAGACCTAAAGCGGTTAAAGTTGAGTCTGAGGCGGGCATTGACGGCGACAGAGCACTTACTATATGTTGTGACCAGAGGCAGGATTTTACCCTCACGGGGGGGGCGGGGCTCCAAAAACGACCTCCTAACAGAGCGCAGAAGGGACCTTGAGTAGCCTCTCTGCCTCAAAACCCTGAAGAGAACATCAGTAGCTTCCTCAAAATCATGGGGCCTAGTGCAAATACGGTGGAAACGTAGGAGCTGGGACTTGACCAGGCCCCTGAATGTGTGAGGGGGATGGAAACTGCTCGCATGGAGCAGAGCATGTGTGTCAGTGGCCTTGAAAAACACCTTAGTGTCGAGATGGTGTGTGGCGTGAAAGGATTCACCCTTGAATGCGGTTACGTCCAAAAAATCTACACTGCTGTCGTGGAGAACGCTCTTGAGCTTTATGGAGGGATGGTGGGAGTTAAGTATTGTGAGAAAACCGTCAAATGTACTACGCGAATGAGGCCAAACACCCCAGATGTCGTCGAGGTATCTGAAGTAGTGAGATGGTTTGAGGGGACATAATGGGAGGACAGTTTCTTCCCAAGCGGCCATATAGATATCGGCCAATGAAGGGGCAAATTTCTTCCCCATGGCCACACCTTTGACCTGCAGGTAGGTCTGACCGTTGAACTCGAAGTCATTCCTGGTCAATGACAGTTCGAGCAGCCTGAGGATTTGGGTGTCCGGGCGCCCAGGTGAGGGGTGGGCCTCCAAACAATTCTTGACCGCCTGGAGGCCTGGGATAGACTCAATATTGGTATAAAGGCTATCCACATCCATTGAAAATAAAAGGTCATGGGGACCAAGGCTGGCAGCCTGAACCTTACTGATGAAATCATATGTGTCCTTAATGTAACTGGGATGGAGAACTGACAGGGGGTTGAGGAAGTGATCAATATATTCAGAAACGCCATATGTCTCACTGGCACAGTCAGAGATAATTGGTCGGCCCGGAGGGATCCGAAAGGGGACTGTCCAGGAGGAGGGATCTTTATGGATTTTGGGGAGGAGGTAGAACCTCCTCGCCCTGTATTCCTGCGAACCAGTCAGATATGTGTGCTGTTTAGTGGTGATATAATCCTGGGATTTAAGATCGTCCAGTATCCGTGTAATATGTTGTGCCGTTTCTAAAAAAACAGGGCCCGGCAGTTTTTGATAATACTCCGGCATGCTAAGTTGGCGCTCTGCCTCAAAAATATATTGATCCCTGTCCATAATTACAGCCGCTGAACCCTTATCGGCTGGCTTGATAACTAAGTGCACATCGTGTTGCAACTGGCGTAGAGCAATTACCTCATCAGCGGAGAGGTTGGGCTGTTCCGGTAAGACTGACATGGACGAGAGCTCCTGATGGTCGTCCGATATGAGGGAGAGCAGTGGAGGAGGGAGTTGATCATCACGGGGCTGCCATGAGGACTTGGGCATGAACGGGGGGATGGATTCCGGATCTGAGTCGTCATCATTGAAGTAAATGGCCAGTTTCAGTCGTCTATGGTAGGCTATTAGCTCCTCCCTGAGGTTGTGTTGTTGGCCGCGTGTCACATCTAGCACCGGGATGAATGAAAGGCCTCTGCTGAGGAGAGATACCTGAGCTGGTGAGGGGTGGAAGTGAGTTGAGAGGTTGATGACATCCTTGTTGTCAGGAGAGGACCCGGAGGAGGAGCTACCTAGTTTAAATGACGCTTCCACAGATTCCACATGTGAAAGCCCATGTCCGCTGACCAGTGGATCAGGTCACCGATGCGCATGGTGATGTGCTCTGGGGACAGGGCGGGGATGTGGGGGTATTCCGTGATACAATCATTGAGACCCAGAAGTCGCCTCCTCTCATGTTCCGGCAACATCCTGGTGTAAGTAATCACAGGGATGAGGACTGAGGCCTTAGGGAACTGCCTAGTGGCCTCGTGGAACATAGCCCGTAGGCTCACCCCCAAGCTCTGTACCGAGCCACGTTCCCTGTTATTCAGTCCAAACGATAGAATCACCTTCTCCACCTGGGGACAAGGCTGGGGGATTGATAACAGGATGGCGAGAGCGTGTGCCAGATTGGCCCCTGGGTAGCAATCAATCTGGACATCATGGTCAGTCACAGGGGGAAGATTCCTGAGGTTGGAGTCCCCCATTACCACAATCCTGCGGACCGGGAGAACAGTCCAGGAGGATTTATTTCCCTCGTGATGGTGTACGATGAGGGAGGTCCGTCTCTGATCCCGGGCAGGAGAGGGTACAGGGGTCACAGTAGGCCGAGGGTTGGCCCCATGCTGCTGGAAAGCAAGGGGAGAAGACTGAACCCGGCTCGGTGTTAGGGCAGGTCCCAGGGGAGTAGGAGGAATTGGGGAATCCGACTCCTGGGAGGTCCAGACTGCACCCGGAGAAGCCTGTGTGAGCGCGATCATATCTCCATCCCTACGGGGTGTGGCAGGTTCGCCAACATCAGAGGCAGACAGGGGAGGCGGACGTTGAGGCTGCGACGAGGGTGAGGGGAAAGCCCCAACCGTCCTAAGGGGGGATAGAGAAACAGTCACAGGGGTAGGTGTTCCTAACTGTGGCGCCGAGGAGCGCGACGTGACAGGGTCCGGCCGTGTGGTCATGGCCAATAGCCGTTTACATGGGGGATGTGGAGGGCGCGGCGTGTCCATGATGGCCTCCAGGGAGGAGGGAGTGGGAGATGAAGAGGAACCTGCGACCACCACCTCCTGCTGAGGGACCCAGAGAGTCCGTCTCCCTTTACGGGCTCTTTGTGGCAGAGGAGCAAGCTGTGGCATGAAAGGGGTATCAGGGTTCACAGGAGTAGAGGACGGCCCTGAGGGGCCAGCACGAGCAGGGGGGGACGACGGTTTGGGCGGTGTCTGTGAGAGCCGAGGGGCCCCAAAGCCACGGCACTCCTGGGAAACCGGAGGTAGGAGGGAGGCTTCAGGACTCCGATCTTCGCTATCCGGGCGCTGGTGGAAGGGAATGAGAGCCTTGACATTGTCCACCACAGTCGCCACGAGACCACCCGTCAGTTCGGAGGACGCCCAGCCGCACGCACGCGACCAGGCCCGTTCCCAAGCTGCATTCTCCAGTAGTGGGAGACCGTCCGTAAGGGAGGAGATGACAGAACCGTAATGGTCATTGAGTGCCCGGTAACCAGCGGACAGCCAGTCCTCCGCCGCCTGCCTAAGCCTACTGCTGACCGTGGGAGTCGGATTTGAGGGTAAGAAAAAGTTAGTGAGCTCCCTAACCTTCTTAGTATAGCCCTCCGGGAGAACCTGGCGTTCCAAGAAGGCAGAAACCTCATTTAAATGATGTGTAGCCTTGAGGAGTCTATATGCTATCTGAGTGGCACGTACTTCAGTAGCTGACTGAGCCGCGCCCGTCGGAGAAACAGGCGCTAGGTGGCTCGCCCCAGAGGAAATGTCCTTCACAGAGACCTGGTCTTCCTTACCACGGCCCCCATGACACGAAGACCCTTGGGAGGAAGGGAAATACCGGGTCTGCACCTGCGCCGCAGATGGAGCACGGGTGCGCCTCGGGTCAGGCGTCGGGACCCCACCCTCATCAGCCCGGCGGTCACGGCGGTCCGGCTGCCGAGAGTCTCGTGGGGGATGTGACCCGCCACTGCGGGAAGGAGAGAGAGGTAAGTACTCACCCCGCCGGGAACGGGTTTGTGAGTAGGACCTCCGGCCATCACCGGGAGGGGACGAAGGAGTGACCCCCCGGTCCGCATGCCCCCAGGAGCGCTGATCCTGCCAGGTGAGGCGGCGCCTCCTTCCACCCCTGCCTGAAGGAGACTGCAAATACGAATCATTAGAACGCCCCCTACCCCAGGACCTGTGATACGGGTCCCCATCCCCGTACCGGGCGCCCGAATTTGCCAAAATGCTGCGCACGGGTGGAGGAGAGGACTCAGGGCGACGCCCTGCTCGGGGAGGTTGGCGCGATTGCGAACGTGCCCTACGTTGATCCAAACCTCCCGCCTGGGAGTCCGCAGAGGAACCGGTGTACTGCCCATATGGAGCGGGACGATTGTATCCCGAATGAACTGACACTGACCGGGACCTGAAACTTGACCGGGAGCTAGAGCGGGAGCGTTGCTGACCCCCAACATCCCCAGAAAACTGTCCACCTGAACGGTCCCCAGACCAGGCCTCCCTTGAGCGCGATCGGCCCCTCTCATCCGAACGGCCATCAGATTGGCGCCAGGTCTCCCCCTCTCCGGAGTCCCGATATGGGCGTTCCCTTTCCCCAGGACCCCACTCAGGTTTGCGCCAGGGACCCTCCTTCCGAGACATACCGCAGTGACACCAACTAGGAGAGGGAGAAAATGACAGGAGACAATCCAGTAGATGAAATAGACCATCCAAATGATACCTCACCAATGGGGAAAACAGCCATATCCACGAGCATGCAACCTGCCATGAAGTTACAATGAGAGGAAAAAATGAAACATATACACACATGCATATCAGTAACCAACTGTATATGCCTGTAGCGTATATGGAAAGGGAAGAAACATGATATTCTACCCCCTGGCGGGACCTCTCTGCCCAGAGCAACCACTAAATATACGCACCCAGAGGTGCATATACAGGGGGTTTAAAAGAATATCATAGTCACGACGCGTTTCGTCCTACGTGGACTCATCAGGTGACCCGGGCAGCACTTTGCACTTAAAAAGATATTTAAGTAACAAAGTAAGCAAGATAGTATAAGAAGACAAAATGGAGAGAGAGAGGAGAAAAGAGGTAGAAGAGGGGGGTGGGTCCATAACATCTAGGCCCTAACTCCTGGTAAAAAATGGAAGGATTAAAGGGCCGCAGTAATGACACCAACAGTACTACTGTAAAGCACGTTCCTTCAGGTGCACAAATCCAAAACATCAACACAAACGGCATAGTGGAAATAAGACTAATAGCAGCCATGAGGACCATAATCGGCGATGATGTTAGGCAAGTTAGCTTCCAAACAAAATGTCGTCCATGGCCACGAGGCCAGCTAATGCCGTTGATGCTAGCCAAGTTAGCTTCCAAACAAAATGTCGTCCATGGCCACGAGGCCAGCTCATGTCGTTGATGCTAGCTAAGTTAGCCACCAAATATATAATGTCGAAATTAGCATGTGTGGCGATCGGAGAAACAGATGATTCCCCACAGTGTGATGGGAATAAGAAAACCACATCCAAATCCTACCTTCAATTGTGAAACCTCAAAGGTAGTAAATGGTCACGTAAGGTCCCAGAGGCCACAGAAAAATCAATCTCCACAATTCAAAAACAGTCCGCGATCCAAACCCGCCAGTGAATCCTCCCGTGAAGACGACCGGAAGTGGCCGCGGTAGTTGACGTAAACAAACAAAATTAAAATTGAAGAACCCGCAGACGGAATTACTTGAGATCTCCATTAAATGATCATACTCCAATAATCCGAAAGAAACCTCACTTTAGATGTTGAAAGAAAAATCCAGGAGAAATATCCGTCATATGAAACTGATGAATCCCAGAGCCAAGATGGCGGAAAATGGCTCGCGAAATCCGACAACAAAATGATCACAATGCCCCAGATCGTCCCAGAATCACCCCCAATCGCATCGTAAAGGAGCCCTCAAAAATAGGAATAGAGCCAGCATCAAGGTGGTTGCATCGGATAATAACAGACAAAATGCCCGTAAAAAAACAGAGTATATTGGTAAGGTCCGGCACCTAAAATGGTCCCCCCGAGCATCCAGTGCCCACCAAAGGTTCCTACCAGGAAGAGATGACGGTCGGGAAACTGTCGGATCCAAGAGCCAACATGTCGGAAACGATTCGTAAAAACTGTAAAACAATCCATCCATAAACCACCCAACCATCTCCGAATCACAACTGTAAGAGTCTGTAAACTTGTCCTGGAGAAGGATACATCGACGGTGTAGAAATAGTCATAAAGGTATTAAAAATATATATAAATGTAATGGAAGCCAAACATGAAACATAGGACCGCCCCCAAAGTGCTCCCCGTAATACAAACCAGTGAAGATCCGTTCCTCCCAGAGGTTCCTACCCGGAAGAAGAGGCGGTTGTTATGAAACGAAGGACCGCCCCCAAAGTGCTCCCCGTAATACAAACCAGTGAAGATCCGTTCCTCCCAGAGGTTCCTACCCGGAAGAAGAGGCGGTTGTTTCAAAAAGTAATATTTATTTCAAAAATCCAAACAAGTACATCAAATAGAATAAAAAACTTTACCACACACGACTGAGGCAGGAAAACAACCAAACTTGTATTAACATCCTGACTTCAGTAGCAGAAGGAATATATAAATAAGCAGCTCCTGACCAGGTAATGGAATGTCCAGTCCTGGAAACAGAGATCCACCCCTTGCATCCCACCACATCCTGGTCACACATGGTCCTCAGCAGCCGGAACAACATCAATAAATCAAACCTTTTATTAACATCCTGACTTCAGTAATAGAAGGAATATATAAATAAACAGCTCCTGACCAGGTAATGGAATGTCCAGTCCTGGAAACAGAGGTCCAACCCTCGCATCCCACAACATCCTGGTCACACATGGTCCTCAGCAGCCGGAACAACATCAATAAATAAATAAAATGTCGTCCATAGACAAGGCTAAACCTCAAACAAAAATTAAAAGGCCAGGGAATTATCAACAAAAGGTGGAGGGGTGGCACCATCTGCTGGCCAAACAATAAAGTGCCGTCATAGGGACTTAGTGCTGCAAAGGAACCCAATCCAATGTGAAAGAAGAGCAAATTAAGGATAAGAGGTCCACCCCTTGCATCCCACAACATCCTGGTCACACATGGTCCCCAGCAGCCGGAACAACATCAATAAATCAAACCTTGTATTAACATCCTGACTTCAGTAGCAGAAGGAATATATAAATAAACAGCTCCTGACCAGGTAATGGAATGTACAGTCCTGGAAACAGAGGTCCAACCCTTTGCATCCCACAACATCCTGGTCACACATGGTCCTCAGCAGTCGGAACAACATCAATAAATAAATAAAATGTCGGCCATAGACAAGGCTAAACCTCAAACAAAAATTAAAAAGCCAGGGAATTATCAACAAAAAGTGGAGGGGTGGCGCCATCTGCTGGCCAAACAATAAAGTGCCGTCATAGGGACTTAGTGCTGCAAAGGAATCCAATCCAATGTGAAAGAAGAGCAAATTAAGGACAAAATCCGACAAGTAAAACATAATAAAATAAAAAATAAAAAATAAAAAAGGCATCCAATCTCCCCAAATTAAACTCCAGGTCCATGGAAAACTGTAGGTAGGAACAATGGAGTACTCAGTGTTGACATTATGATAAACAGAACCCCACAACCAAAGTGTATAGCCAGAGGAAAGTGCAAAATGAAATCCCCATCAATAAACGGCAACAATGTCCTCCTGGAAAATAGATCCGGGTCACAATGGAGGAAGACAGATGAAGCCGTCCAGAGTCCAGCCGCCCCGCAGTGTGGCGGGAGTCCCTCTCAGATGAATCAATCTGTGGAATAGATAGAACATAAAGGCAAAGAGTTGTCCCGGTGAGATACCAACTGATCACAATAAGAGATGTAAACCAGGAGAGGTCAGAGAGTAGAAAGCAAACATGGAGAAGACAGAAAGTAGAAAGGCTCCAAGCATATAACAACATGGTCCCCAGTGTGAAACATCCCAGCCTAACCAAATCCCAGAATCCCTGAATGAAGCTTTCCAACGACCAAGGCCTGAGGGCCGGAATGACCTCACAGGTTACAGTGTGGCTCCCAGAATCCAATCCCTGACATCCTGAGAGCACAGAGCTCCAAATCATCATGATATAGACTTGATTGTGGAGATGTAGAGCAGGCCAGGCCTGTCAACGAGTACCCCATGCGGGGTGAACGCACACCAGTCAGATGCTCACAAGAGTAGAGACCAATCCAAGAGCTTCATAAGATCCTGAACATGACCAGTGGGGTAACGTCACAATGAGGGAGGGACAGGAAGGAATGAAGAAAATAGTATTACCTGTGCCACAGAGGAGAGCCCACTTCCAAGGTATGGGAGGTGGGAGACCGTCACCCCACAGTACGCGACAGTGCCGGTCCCGCCATACACATCCAGGAAAGGCTAATGAACAAGAGGAGGGTAGAGTAGAATCGAGTGGAAAAATCCCCCGTGGGACAAAATGTAAGGGTAAACAGAGACCGGCCGGCCCTCAAGCACTGAATAACTCTCTGGACTACAAGCCAAAGGCCCAGTTTCACAGAAAGCTAGTACCGACCGAGGGGGGGCCGTTGGCCATAACAGATGGGATACATTCCATATGGATGTAGCGTCTGGCAGGTTAGGTTTTTTGCAACAGAGGTTCCCCAAACAGTACACATAGAAGGAACTATTGCCCTCAAGCATAGAGTTGAGTAACGGGAAGCGCTCCGCTCCCATCCAATGAAAATGTACCCCCTGAGTATGTAAGCCGATTATAAGAATGTAATAAAACATTTGAACGTCATCCAATGAGTAGATGATGGGCCACCGTCTCAAACGCTCACCTCCACCAAAGCGGTCCCACAGGATGCAGGGGGGCGTCCCAGTGCCGCAGCCCCCATACAACGGACCACACCTAAATAAGAAGAGATGCAGGGTACAACAAACCACTCATTAAAATGCGCACAATCCGGGGGGAGCACAACAGACCCACAGGGCCAATCCAGATTATGGTCGGGTATGAAGTCCAAAGTGGGGTCCAATATATACCCCGTGACCTTAGGGTCAGGGAATGGGTGAGGGTTAGGGTCAGGATTGAAACCAGGGCTGGGATTAGGTTAAGGTTAGGGGCTGGGATGAGGGTCAGGTCACAGGAACCGGGCCACAGCAAGCACATGATGGGATCAAACACAAACCCCGTGACCTTAGGGTTAGAGTCTGGATGAGGGTTAAGGTCAGAGTTAGGATCCAGGACGGGGTTAGGTTTAGGGGATAGGTTTAGGATGAGGGTCAGGTGAAGAGGTCCGAGCTACAATCATGATGGGATCAAACACAAGCCCCGTAATCTTAGGGTAAGGGCCAAACCCCGTGACCTTAGGGTTAGAGTCTGGATGAGGGTTAAGGTCAGAGTTAGGATCCAGGACGGGGTTAGGTTTAGGGGATAGGTTTAGGATGAGGGTCAGGTGAAGAGGTCCGAGCTACAATCATGATGGGATCAAACACAAGCCCCGTAATCTTAGGGTAAGGGCCAAACCCCGTGACCTTAGGGTTAGAGTCTGGATGAGGGTTAAGGTCAGAGTTAGGATCCAGGACGGGGTTAGGTTTAGGGGATAGGTTTAGGATGAGGGTCAGGTGAAGAGGTCCGAGCTACAATCATGATGGGATCAAACACAAGCCCTGTAATCTTAGGGTAAGGGCCCGGATGAGGGTTAAGGTTGGAGCTAAGATCCAGGTCAGGGTTAGGTTCAGGGGATAGGGTTGGGATGAGGGTCAGGTGAAAAGGTCCGAGCTACAATCAAGATGGGATCAAACACAAGCCCCGTGACCTTAGGGTTAGGACCTGGGAGAGGGTTTAGGTTAGAGTTGGGATCCAGGTCAGGGTTGTCATCAATAAAAACAGATAAACTCCACAAAATGAGGCGGGAGCAGGTACATTACCTCACAGACGTTCATTGAGACCGTGTGGGAAGACACTGCCCAGACGGCTAATCCAGACCCGTTCACGCCTCTGCCTGCGGGGACGTGTCCAGCCCGGGTCATGTTCAAGCCCCATCATGGCGAGGGAGGAGGGGCCATGGTTGAGGAAGTGGCTGACCAGATGGGTGTCAGAGCGGAGATGGAGATTAATATTGCGCAGGTGTTGGCTCAGACGAGCTGAGAGAGAGTTGCCGGTCTCCCCCACGTAATAGAGGCCGCAGGCCCGGCATTTGATGGCATATACACAGTTGGAGGTGTGAATGGGTAATCGACGAGGGACCAGATGATATGTTGAAGTAGATGCATTTTGGACCGAGGTAAGCTGTATGAAATGAGGATGCTGCTCAGTCACTCTGGGATTGACGGGCTTGAGGCGGCTGTGCACAAGCAGGTCACCCAGGTTTGAGTTCCTCTTAAAGGCCGAGACCAGGGAGAAGCCACTCAGGATGCCAGTGTCAGACCTAAAGCGGTTAAAGTTGAGTCTGAGGCGGGCATTGACGGCGACAGAGCACTTACTATATGTTGTGACCAGAGGCAGGATTTTACCCTCACGGGGGGGGCGGGGCTCCAAAAACGACCTCCTAACAGAGCGCAGAAGGGACCTTGAGTAGCCTCTCTGCCTCAAAACCCTGAAGAGAACATCAGTAGCTTCCTCAAAATCATGGGGCCTAGTGCAAATACGGTGGAAACGTAGGAGCTGGGACTTGACCAGGCCCCTGAATGTGTGAGGGGGATGGAAACTGCTCGCATGGAGCAGAGCATGTGTGTCAGTGGCCTTGAAAAACACCTTAGTGTCGAGATGGTGTGTGGCGTGAAAGGATTCACCCTTGAATGCGGTTACGTCCAAAAAATCTACACTGCTGTCGTGGAGAACGCTCTTGAGCTTTATGGAGGGATGGTGGGAGTTAAGTATTGTGAGAAAACCGTCAAATGTACTACGCGAATGAGGCCAAACACCCCAGATGTCGTCGAGGTATCTGAAGTAGTGAGATGGTTTGAGGGGACATAATGGGAGGACAGTTTCTTCCCAAGCGGCCATATAGATATCGGCCAATGAAGGGGCAAATTTCTTCCCCATGGCCACACCTTTGACCTGCAGGTAGGTCTGACCGTTGAACTCGAAGTCATTCCTGGTCAATGACAGTTCGAGCAGCCTGAGGATTTGGGTGTCCGGGCGCCCAGGTGAGGGGTGGGCCTCCAAACAATTCTTGACCGCCTGGAGGCCTGGGATAGACTCAATATTGGTATAAAGGCTATCCACATCCATTGAAAATAAAAGGTCATGGGGACCAAGGCTGGCAGCCTGAACCTTACTGATGAAATCATATGTGTCCTTAATGTAACTGGGATGGAGAACTGACAGGGGGTTGAGGAAGTGATCAATATATTCAGAAACGCCATATGTCTCACTGGCACAGTCAGAGATAATTGGTCGGCCCGGAGGGATCCGAAAGGGGACTGTCCAGGAGGAGGGATCTTTATGGATTTTGGGGAGGAGGTAGAACCTCCTCGCCCTGTATTCCTGCGAACCAGTCAGATATGTGTGCTGTTTAGTGGTGATATAATCCTGGGATTTAAGATCGTCCAGTATCCGTGTAATATGTTGTGCCGTTTCTAAAAAAACAGGGCCCGGCAGTTTTTGATAATACTCCGGCATGCTAAGTTGGCGCTCTGCCTCAAAAATATATTGATCCCTGTCCATAATTACAGCCGCTGAACCCTTATCGGCTGGCTTGATAACTAAGTGCACATCGTGTTGCAACTGGCGTAGAGCAATTACCTCATCAGCGGAGAGGTTGGGCTGTTCCGGTAAGACTGACATGGACGAGAGCTCCTGATGGTCGTCCGATATGAGGGAGAGCAGTGGAGGAGGGAGTTGATCATCACGGGGCTGCCATGAGGACTTGGGCATGAACGGGGGGATGGATTCCGGATCTGAGTCGTCATCATTGAAGTAAATGGCCAGTTTCAGTCGTCTATGGTAGGCTATTAGCTCCTCCCTGAGGTTGTGTTGTTGGCCGCGTGTCACATCTAGCACCGGGATGAATGAAAGGCCTCTGCTGAGGAGAGATACCTGAGCTGGTGAGGGGTGGAAGTGAGTTGAGAGGTTGATGACATCCTTGTTGTCAGGAGAGGACCCGGAGGAGGAGCTACCTAGTTTAAATGACGCTTCCACAGATTCCACATGTGAAAGCCCATGTCCGCTGACCAGTGGATCAGGTCACCGATGCGCATGGTGATGTGCTCTGGGGACAGGGCGGGGATGTGGGGGTATTCCGTGATACAATCATTGAGACCCAGAAGTCGCCTCCTCTCATGTTCCGGCAACATCCTGGTGTAAGTAATCACAGGGATGAGGACTGAGGCCTTAGGGAACTGCCTAGTGGCCTCGTGGAACATAGCCCGTAGGCTCACCCCCAAGCTCTGTACCGAGCCACGTTCCCTGTTATTCAGTCCAAACGATAGAATCACCTTCTCCACCTGGGGACAAGGCTGGGGGATTGATAACAGGATGGCGAGAGCGTGTGCCAGATTGGCCCCTGGGTAGCAATCAATCTGGACATCATGGTCAGTCACAGGGGGAAGATTCCTGAGGTTGGAGTCCCCCATTACCACAATCCTGCGGACCGGGAGAACAGTCCAGGAGGATTTATTTCCCTCGTGATGGTGTACGATGAGGGAGGTCCGTCTCTGATCCCGGGCAGGAGAGGGTACAGGGGTCACAGTAGGCCGAGGGTTGGCCCCATGCTGCTGGAAAGCAAGGGGAGAAGACTGAACCCGGCTCGGTGTTAGGGCAGGTCCCAGGGGAGTAGGAGGAATTGGGGAATCCGACTCCTGGGAGGTCCAGACTGCACCCGGAGAAGCCTGTGTGAGCGCGATCATATCTCCATCCCTACGGGGTGTGGCAGGTTCGCCAACATCAGAGGCAGACAGGGGAGGCGGACGTTGAGGCTGCGACGAGGGTGAGGGGAAAGCCCCAACCGTCCTAAGGGGGGATAGAGAAACAGTCACAGGGGTAGGTGTTCCTAACTGTGGCGCCGAGGAGCGCGACGTGACAGGGTCCGGCCGTGTGGTCATGGCCAATAGCCGTTTACATGGGGGATGTGGAGGGCGCGGCGTGTCCATGATGGCCTCCAGGGAGGAGGGAGTGGGAGATGAAGAGGAACCTGCGACCACCACCTCCTGCTGAGGGACCCAGAGAGTCCGTCTCCCTTTACGGGCTCTTTGTGGCAGAGGAGCAAGCTGTGGCATGAAAGGGGTATCAGGGTTCACAGGAGTAGAGGACGGCCCTGAGGGGCCAGCACGAGCAGGGGGGGACGACGGTTTGGGCGGTGTCTGTGAGAGCCGAGGGGCCCCAAAGCCACGGCACTCCTGGGAAACCGGAGGTAGGAGGGAGGCTTCAGGACTCCGATCTTCGCTATCCGGGCGCTGGTGGAAGGGAATGAGAGCCTTGACATTGTCCACCACAGTCGCCACGAGACCACCCGTCAGTTCGGAGGACGCCCAGCCGCACGCACGCGACCAGGCCCGTTCCCAAGCTGCATTCTCCAGTAGTGGGAGACCGTCCGTAAGGGAGGAGATGACAGAACCGTAATGGTCATTGAGTGCCCGGTAACCAGCGGACAGCCAGTCCTCCGCCGCCTGCCTAAGCCTACTGCTGACCGTGGGAGTCGGATTTGAGGGTAAGAAAAAGTTAGTGAGCTCCCTAACCTTCTTAGTATAGCCCTCCGGGAGAACCTGGCGTTCCAAGAAGGCAGAAACCTCATTTAAATGATGTGTAGCCTTGAGGAGTCTATATGCTATCTGAGTGGCACGTACTTCAGTAGCTGACTGAGCCGCGCCCGTCGGAGAAACAGGCGCTAGGTGGCTCGCCCCAGAGGAAATGTCCTTCACAGAGACCTGGTCTTCCTTACCACGGCCCCCATGACACGAAGACCCTTGGGAGGAAGGGAAATACCGGGTCTGCACCTGCGCCGCAGATGGAGCACGGGTGCGCCTCGGGTCAGGCGTCGGGACCCCACCCTCATCAGCCCGGCGGTCACGGCGGTCCGGCTGCCGAGAGTCTCGTGGGGGATGTGACCCGCCACTGCGGGAAGGAGAGAGAGGTAAGTACTCACCCCGCCGGGAACGGGTTTGTGAGTAGGACCTCCGGCCATCACCGGGAGGGGACGAAGGAGTGACCCCCCGGTCCGCATGCCCCCAGGAGCGCTGATCCTGCCAGGTGAGGCGGCGCCTCCTTCCACCCCTGCCTGAAGGAGACTGCAAATACGAATCATTAGAACGCCCCCTACCCCAGGACCTGTGATACGGGTCCCCATCCCCGTACCGGGCGCCCGAATTTGCCAAAATGCTGCGCACGGGTGGAGGAGAGGACTCAGGGCGACGCCCTGCTCGGGGAGGTTGGCGCGATTGCGAACGTGCCCTACGTTGATCCAAACCTCCCGCCTGGGAGTCCGCAGAGGAACCGGTGTACTGCCCATATGGAGCGGGACGATTGTATCCCGAATGAACTGACACTGACCGGGACCTGAAACTTGACCGGGAGCTAGAGCGGGAGCGTTGCTGACCCCCAACATCCCCAGAAAACTGTCCACCTGAACGGTCCCCAGACCAGGCCTCCCTTGAGCGCGATCGGCCCCTCTCATCCGAACGGCCATCAGATTGGCGCCAGGTCTCCCCCTCTCCGGAGTCCCGATATGGGCGTTCCCTTTCCCCAGGACCCCACTCAGGTTTGCGCCAGGGACCCTCCTTCCGAGACATACCGCAGTGACACCAACTAGGAGAGGGAGAAAATGACAGGAGACAATCCAGTAGATGAAATAGACCATCCAAATGATACCTCACCAATGGGGAAAACAGCCATATCCACGAGCATGCAACCTGCCATGAAGTTACAATGAGAGGAAAAAATGAAACATATACACACATGCATATCAGTAACCAACTGTATATGCCTGTAGCGTATATGGAAAGGGAAGAAACATGATATTCTACCCCCTGGCGGGACCTCTCTGCCCAGAGCAACCACTAAATATACGCACCCAGAGGTGCATATACAGGGGGTTTAAAAGAATATCATAGTCACGACGCGTTTCGTCCTACGTGGACTCATCAGGTGACCCGGGCAGCACTTTGCACTTAAAAAGATATTTAAGTAACAAAGTAAGCAAGATAGTATAAGAAGACAAAATGGAGAGAGAGAGGAGAAAAGAGGTAGAAGAGGGGGGTGGGTCCATAACATCTAGGCCCTAACTCCTGGTAAAAAATGGAAGGATTAAAGGGCCGCAGTAATGACACCAACAGTACTACTGTAAAGCACGTTCCTTCAGGTGCACAAATCCAAAACATCAACACAAACGGCATAGTGGAAATAAGACTAATAGCAGCCATGAGGACCATAATCGGCGATGATGTTAGGCAAGTTAGCTTCCAAACAAAATGTCGTCCATGGCCACGAGGCCAGCTAATGCCGTTGATGCTAGCCAAGTTAGCTTCCAAACAAAATGTCGTCCATGGCCACGAGGCCAGCTCATGTCGTTGATGCTAGCTAAGTTAGCCACCAAATATATAATGTCGAAATTAGCATGTGTGGCGATCGGAGAAACAGATGATTCCCCACAGTGTGATGGGAATAAGAAAACCACATCCAAATCCTACCTTCAATTGTGAAACCTCAAAGGTAGTAAATGGTCACGTAAGGTCCCAGAGGCCACAGAAAAATCAATCTCCACAATTCAAAAACAGTCCGCGATCCAAACCCGCCAGTGAATCCTCCCGTGAAGACGACCGGAAGTGGCCGCGGTAGTTGACGTAAACAAACAAAATTAAAATTGAAGAACCCGCAGACGGAATTACTTGAGATCTCCATTAAATGATCATACTCCAATAATCCGAAAGAAACCTCACTTTAGATGTTGAAAGAAAAATCCAGGAGAAATATCCGTCATATGAAACTGATGAATCCCAGAGCCAAGATGGCGGAAAATGGCTCGCGAAATCCGACAACAAAATGATCACAATGCCCCAGATCGTCCCAGAATCACCCCCAATCGCATCGTAAAGGAGCCCTCAAAAATAGGAATAGAGCCAGCATCAAGGTGGTTGCATCGGATAATAACAGACAAAATGCCCGTAAAAAAACAGAGTATATTGGTAAGGTCCGGCACCTAAAATGGTCCCCCCGAGCATCCAGTGCCCACCAAAGGTTCCTACCAGGAAGAGATGACGGTCGGGAAACTGTCGGATCCAAGAGCCAACATGTCGGAAACGATTCGTAAAAACTGTAAAACAATCCATCCATAAACCACCCAACCATCTCCGAATCACAACTGTAAGAGTCTGTAAACTTGTCCTGGAGAAGGATACATCGACGGTGTAGAAATAGTCATAAAGGTATTAAAAATATATATAAATGTAATGGAAGCCAAACATGAAACATAGGACCGCCCCCAAAGTGCTCCCCGTAATACAAACCAGTGAAGATCCGTTCCTCCCAGAGGTTCCTACCCGGAAGAAGAGGCGGTTGTTATGAAACGAAGGACCGCCCCCAAAGTGCTCCCCGTAATACAAACCAGTGAAGATCCGTTCCTCCCAGAGGTTCCTACCCGGAAGAAGAGGCGGTTGTTTCAAAAAGTAATATTTATTTCAAAAATCCAAACAAGTACATCAAATAGAATAAAAAACTTTACCACACACGACTGAGGCAGGAAAACAACCAAACTTGTATTAACATCCTGACTTCAGTAGCAGAAGGAATATATAAATAAGCAGCTCCTGACCAGGTAATGGAATGTCCAGTCCTGGAAACAGAGGTCCACCCCTTGCATCCCACCACATCCTGGTCACACATGGTCCTCAGCAGCCGGAACAACATCAATAAATCAAACCTTTTATTAACATCCTGACTTCAGTAATAGAAGGAATATATAAATAAACAGCTCCTGACCAGGTAATGGAATGTCCAGTCCTGGAAACAGAGGTCCAACCCTCGCATCCCACAACATCCTGGTCACACATGGTCCTCAGCAGCCGGAACAACATCAATAAATAAATAAAATGTCGTCCATAGACAAGGCTAAACCTCAAACAAAAATTAAAAGGCCAGGGAATTATCAACAAAAGGTGGAGGGGTGGCACCATCTGCTGGCCAAACAATAAAGTGCCGTCATAGGGACTTAGTGCTGCAAAGGAACCCAATCCAATGTGAAAGAAGAGCAAATTAAGGATAAGAGGTCCACCCCTTGCATCCCACAACATCCTGGTCACACATGGTCCCCAGCAGCCGGAACAACATCAATAAATCAAACCTTGTATTAACATCCTGACTTCAGTAGCAGAAGGAATATATAAATAAACAGCTCCTGACCAGGTAATGGAATGTACAGTCCTGGAAACAGAGGTCCAACCCTTTGCATCCCACAACATCCTGGTCACACATGGTCCTCAGCAGTCGGAACAACATCAATAAATAAATAAAATGTCGGCCATAGACAAGGCTAAACCTCAAACAAAAATTAAAAAGCCAGGGAATTATCAACAAAAAGTGGAGGGGTGGCGCCATCTGCTGGCCAAACAATAAAGTGCCGTCATAGGGACTTAGTGCTGCAAAGGAATCCAATCCAATGTGAAAGAAGAGCAAATTAAGGACAAAATCCGACAAGTAAAACATAATAAAATAAAAAATAAAAAATAAAAAAGGCATCCAATCTCCCCAAATTAAACTCCAGGTCCATGGAAAACTGTAGGTAGGAACAATGGAGTACTCAGTGTTGACATTATGATAAACAGAACCCCACAACCAAAGTGTATAGCCAGAGGAAAGTGCAAAATGAAATCCCCATCAATAAACGGCAACAATGTCCTCCTGGAAAATAGATCCGGGTCACAATGGAGGAAGACAGATGAAGCCGTCCAGAGTCCAGCCGCCCCGCAGTGTGGCGGGAGTCCCTCTCAGATGAATCAATCTGTGGAATAGATAGAACATAAAGGCAAAGAGTTGTCCCGGTGAGATACCAACTGATCACAATAAGAGATGTAAACCAGGAGAGGTCAGAGAGTAGAAAGCAAACATGGAGAAGACAGAAAGTAGAAAGGCTCCAAGCATATAACAACATGGTCCCCAGTGTGAAACATCCCAGCCTAACCAAATCCCAGAATCCCTGAATGAAGCTTTCCAACGACCAAGGCCTGAGGGCCGGAATGACCTCACAGGTTACAGTGTGGCTCCCAGAATCCAATCCCTGACATCCTGAGAGCACAGAGCTCCAAATCATCATGATATAGACTTGATTGTGGAGATGTAGAGCAGGCCAGGCCTGTCAACGAGTACCCCATGCGGGGTGAACGCACACCAGTCAGATGCTCACAAGAGTAGAGACCAATCCAAGAGCTTCATAAGATCCTGAACATGACCAGTGGGGTAACGTCACAATGAGGGAGGGACAGGAAGGAATGAAGAAAATAGTATTACCTGTGCCACAGAGGAGAGCCCACTTCCAAGGTATGGGAGGTGGGAGACCGTCACCCCACAGTACGCGACAGTGCCGGTCCCGCCATACACATCCAGGAAAGGCTAATGAACAAGAGGAGGGTAGAGTAGAATCGAGTGGAAAAATCCCCCGTGGGACAAAATGTAAGGGTAAACAGAGACCGGCCGGCCCTCAAGCACTGAATAACTCTCTGGACTACAAGCCGAAGGCCCAGTTTCACAGAAAGCTAGTACCGACCGAGGGGGGGCCGTTGGCCATAACAGATGGGATACATTCCATATGGATGTAGCGTCTGGCAGGTTAGGTTTTTTGCAACAGAGGTTCCCCAAACAGTACACATAGAAGGAACTATTGCCCTCAAGCATAGAGTTGAGTAACGGGAAGCGCTCCGCTCCCATCCAATGAAAATGTACCCCCTGAGTATGTAAGCCGATTATAAGAATGTAATAAAACATTTGAACGTCATCCAATGAGTAGATGATGGGCCACCGTCTCAAACGCTCACCTCCACCAAAGCGGTCCCACAGGATGCAGGGGGGCGTCCCAGTGCCGCAGCCCCCATACAACGGACCACACCTAAATAAGAAGAGATGCAGGGTACAACAAACCACTCATTAAAATGCGCACAATCCGGGGGGAGCACAACAGACCCACAGGGCCAATCCAGATTATGGTCGGGTATGAAGTCCAAAGTGGGGTCCAATATATACCCCGTGACCTTAGGGTCAGGGAATGGGTGAGGGTTAGGGTCAGGATTGAAACCAGGGCTGGGATTAGGTTAAGGTTAGGGGCTGGGATGAGGGTCAGGTCACAGGAACCGGGCCACAGCAAGCACATGATGGGATCAAACACAAACCCCGTGACCTTAGGGTTAGAGTCTGGATGAGGGTTAAGGTCAGAGTTAGGATCCAGGACGGGGTTAGGTTTAGGGGATAGGTTTAGGATGAGGGTCAGGTGAAGAGGTCCGAGCTACAATCATGATGGGATCAAACACAAGCCCCGTAATCTTAGGGTAAGGGCCAAACCCCGTGACCTTAGGGTTAGAGTCTGGATGAGGGTTAAGGTCAGAGTTAGGATCCAGGACGGGGTTAGGTTTAGGGGATAGGTTTAGGATGAGGGTCAGGTGAAGAGGTCCGAGCTACAATCATGATGGGATCAAACACAAGCCCCGTAATCTTAGGGTAAGGGCCAAACCCCGTGACCTTAGGGTTAGAGTCTGGATGAGGGTTAAGGTCAGAGTTAGGATCCAGGACGGGGTTAGGTTTAGGGGATAGGTTTAGGATGAGGGTCAGGTGAAGAGGTCCGAGCTACAATCATGATGGGATCAAACACAAGCCCTGTAATCTTAGGGTAAGGGCCCGGATGAGGGTTAAGGTTGGAGCTAAGATCCAGGTCAGGGTTAGGTTCAGGGGATAGGGTTGGGATGAGGGTCAGGTGAAAAGGTCCGAGCTACAATCAAGATGGGATCAAACACAAGCCCCGTGACCTTAGGGTTAGGACCTGGGAGAGGGTTTAGGTTAGAGTTGGGATCCAGGTCAGGGTTGTCATCAATAAAAACAGATAAACTCCACAAAATGAGGCGGGAGCAGGTACATTACCTCACAGACGTTCATTGAGACCGTGTGGGAAGACACTGCCCAGACGGCTAATCCAGACCCGTTCACGCCTCTGCCTGCGGGGACGTGTCCAGCCCGGGTCATGTTCAAGCCCCATCATGGCGAGGGAGGAGGGGCCATGGTTGAGGAAGTGGCTGACCAGATGGGTGTCAGAGCGGAGATGGAGATTAATATTGCGCAGGTGTTGGCTCAGACGAGCTGAGAGAGAGTTGCCGGTCTCCCCCACGTAATAGAGGCCGCAGGCCCGGCATTTGATGGCATATACACAGTTGGAGGTGTGAATGGGTAATCGACGAGGGACCAGATGATATGTTGAAGTAGATGCATTTTGGACCGAGGTAAGCTGTATGAAATGAGGATGCTGCTCAGTCACTCTGGGATTGACGGGCTTGAGGCGGCTGTGCACAAGCAGGTCACCCAGGTTTGAGTTCCTCTTAAAGGCCGAGACCAGGGAGAAGCCACTCAGGATGCCAGTGTCAGACCTAAAGCGGTTAAAGTTGAGTCTGAGGCGGGCATTGACGGCGACAGAGCACTTACTATATGTTGTGACCAGAGGCAGGATTTTACCCTCACGGGGGGGGCGGGGCTCCAAAAACGACCTCCTAACAGAGCGCAGAAGGGACCTTGAGTAGCCTCTCTGCCTCAAAACCCTGAAGAGAACATCAGTAGCTTCCTCAAAATCATGGGGCCTAGTGCAAATACGGTGGAAACGTAGGAGCTGGGACTTGACCAGGCCCCTGAATGTGTGAGGGGGATGGAAACTGCTCGCATGGAGCAGAGCATGTGTGTCAGTGGCCTTGAAAAACACCTTAGTGTCGAGATGGTGTGTGGCGTGAAAGGATTCACCCTTGAATGCGGTTACGTCCAAAAAATCTACACTGCTGTCGTGGAGAACGCTCTTGAGCTTTATGGAGGGATGGTGGGAGTTAAGTATTGTGAGAAAACCGTCAAATGTACTACGCGAATGAGGCCAAACACCCCAGATGTCGTCGAGGTATCTGAAGTAGTGAGATGGTTTGAGGGGACATAATGGGAGGACAGTTTCTTCCCAAGCGGCCATATAGATATCGGCCAATGAAGGGGCAAATTTCTTCCCCATGGCCACACCTTTGACCTGCAGGTAGGTCTGACCGTTGAACTCGAAGTCATTCCTGGTCAATGACAGTTCGAGCAGCCTGAGGATTTGGGTGTCCGGGCGCCCAGGTGAGGGGTGGGCCTCCAAACAATTCTTGACCGCCTGGAGGCCTGGGATAGACTCAATATTGGTATAAAGGCTATCCACATCCATTGAAAATAAAAGGTCATGGGGACCAAGGCTGGCAGCCTGAACCTTACTGATGAAATCATATGTGTCCTTAATGTAACTGGGATGGAGAACTGACAGGGGGTTGAG
This sequence comes from Borostomias antarcticus, assembly GCF_949987555.1. Lineage (NCBI taxonomy): Eukaryota > Metazoa > Chordata > Actinopteri > Stomiiformes > Stomiidae > Borostomias > Borostomias antarcticus. The sequence goes on from NW_028176743.1 coordinate 24,217, forward strand.
GAAGTGATCAATATATTCAGAAACGCCATATGTCTCACTGGCACAGTCAGAGATAATTGGTCGGCCCGGAGGGATCCGAAAGGGGACTGTCCAGGAGGAGGGATCTTTATGGATTTTGGGGAGGAGGTAGAACCTCCTCGCCCTGTATTCCTGCGAACCAGTCAGATATGTGTGCTGTTTAGTGGTGATATAATCCTGGGATTTAAGATCGTCCAGTATCCGTGTAATATGTTGTGCCGTTTCTAAAAAAACAGGGCCCGGCAGTTTTTGATAATACTCCGGCATGCTAAGTTGGCGCTCTGCCTCAAAAATATATTGATCCCTGTCCATAATTACAGCCGCTGAACCCTTATCGGCTGGCTTGATAACTAAGTGCACATCGTGTTGCAACTGGCGTAGAGCAATTACCTCATCAGCGGAGAGGTTGGGCTGTTCCGGTAAGACTGACATGGACGAGAGCTCCTGATGGTCGTCCGATATGAGGGAGAGCAGTGGAGGAGGGAGTTGATCATCACGGGGCTGCCATGAGGACTTGGGCATGAACGGGGGGATGGATTCCGGATCTGAGTCGTCATCATTGAAGTAAATGGCCAGTTTCAGTCGTCTATGGTAGGCTATTAGCTCCTCCCTGAGGTTGTGTTGTTGGCCGCGTGTCACATCTAGCACCGGGATGAATGAAAGGCCTCTGCTGAGGAGAGATACCTGAGCTGGTGAGGGGTGGAAGTGAGTTGAGAGGTTGATGACATCCTTGTTGTCAGGAGAGGACCCGGAGGAGGAGCTACCTAGTTTAAATGACGCTTCCACAGATTCCACATGTGAAAGCCCATGTCCGCTGACCAGTGGATCAGGTCACCGATGCGCATGGTGATGTGCTCTGGGGACAGGGCGGGGATGTGGGGGTATTCCGTGATACAATCATTGAGACCCAGAAGTCGCCTCCTCTCATGTTCCGGCAACATCCTGGTGTAAGTAATCACAGGGATGAGGACTGAGGCCTTAGGGAACTGCCTAGTGGCCTCGTGGAACATAGCCCGTAGGCTCACCCCCAAGCTCTGTACCGAGCCACGTTCCCTGTTATTCAGTCCAAACGATAGAATCACCTTCTCCACCTGGGGACAAGGCTGGGGGATTGATAACAGGATGGCGAGAGCGTGTGCCAGATTGGCCCCTGGGTAGCAATCAATCTGGACATCATGGTCAGTCACAGGGGGAAGATTCCTGAGGTTGGAGTCCCCCATTACCACAATCCTGCGGACCGGGAGAACAGTCCAGGAGGATTTATTTCCCTCGTGATGGTGTACGATGAGGGAGGTCCGTCTCTGATCCCGGGCAGGAGAGGGTACAGGGGTCACAGTAGGCCGAGGGTTGGCCCCATGCTGCTGGAAAGCAAGGGGAGAAGACTGAACCCGGCTCGGTGTTAGGGCAGGTCCCAGGGGAGTAGGAGGAATTGGGGAATCCGACTCCTGGGAGGTCCAGACTGCACCCGGAGAAGCCTGTGTGAGCGCGATCATATCTCCATCCCTACGGGGTGTGGCAGGTTCGCCAACATCAGAGGCAGACAGGGGAGGCGGACGTTGAGGCTGCGACGAGGGTGAGGGGAAAGCCCCAACCGTCCTAAGGGGGGATAGAGAAACAGTCACAGGGGTAGGTGTTCCTAACTGTGGCGCCGAGGAGCGCGACGTGACAGGGTCCGGCCGTGTGGTCATGGCCAATAGCCGTTTACATGGGGGATGTGGAGGGCGCGGCGTGTCCATGATGGCCTCCAGGGAGGAGGGAGTGGGAGATGAAGAGGAACCTGCGACCACCACCTCCTGCTGAGGGACCCAGAGAGTCCGTCTCCCTTTACGGGCTCTTTGTGGCAGAGGAGCAAGCTGTGGCATGAAAGGGGTATCAGGGTTCACAGGAGTAGAGGACGGCCCTGAGGGGCCAGCACGAGCAGGGGGGGACGACGGTTTGGGCGGTGTCTGTGAGAGCCGAGGGGCCCCAAAGCCACGGCACTCCTGGGAAACCGGAGGTAGGAGGGAGGCTTCAGGACTCCGATCTTCGCTATCCGGGCGCTGGTGGAAGGGAATGAGAGCCTTGACATTGTCCACCACAGTCGCCACGAGACCACCCGTCAGTTCGGAGGACGCCCAGCCGCACGCACGCGACCAGGCCCGTTCCCAAGCTGCATTCTCCAGTAGTGGGAGACCGTCCGTAAGGGAGGAGATGACAGAACCGTAATGGTCATTGAGTGCCCGGTAACCAGCGGACAGCCAGTCCTCCGCCGCCTGCCTAAGCCTACTGCTGACCGTGGGAGTCGGATTTGAGGGTAAGAAAAAGTTAGTGAGCTCCCTAACCTTCTTAGTATAGCCCTCCGGGAGAACCTGGCGTTCCAAGAAGGCAGAAACCTCATTTAAATGATGTGTAGCCTTGAGGAGTCTATATGCTATCTGAGTGGCACGTACTTCAGTAGCTGACTGAGCCGCGCCCGTCGGAGAAACAGGCGCTAGGTGGCTCGCCCCAGAGGAAATGTCCTTCACAGAGACCTGGTCTTCCTTACCACGGCCCCCATGACACGAAGACCCTTGGGAGGAAGGGAAATACCGGGTCTGCACCTGCGCCGCAGATGGAGCACGGGTGCGCCTCGGGTCAGGCGTCGGGACCCCACCCTCATCAGCCCGGCGGTCACGGCGGTCCGGCTGCCGAGAGTCTCGTGGGGGATGTGACCCGCCACTGCGGGAAGGAGAGAGAGGTAAGTACTCACCCCGCCGGGAACGGGTTTGTGAGTAGGACCTCCGGCCATCACCGGGAGGGGACGAAGGAGTGACCCCCCGGTCCGCATGCCCCCAGGAGCGCTGATCCTGCCAGGTGAGGCGGCGCCTCCTTCCACCCCTGCCTGAAGGAGACTGCAAATACGAATCATTAGAACGCCCCCTACCCCAGGACCTGTGATACGGGTCCCCATCCCCGTACCGGGCGCCCGAATTTGCCAAAATGCTGCGCACGGGTGGAGGAGAGGACTCAGGGCGACGCCCTGCTCGGGGAGGTTGGCGCGATTGCGAACGTGCCCTACGTTGATCCAAACCTCCCGCCTGGGAGTCCGCAGAGGAACCGGTGTACTGCCCATATGGAGCGGGACGATTGTATCCCGAATGAACTGACACTGACCGGGACCTGAAACTTGACCGGGAGCTAGAGCGGGAGCGTTGCTGACCCCCAACATCCCCAGAAAACTGTCCACCTGAACGGTCCCCAGACCAGGCCTCCCTTGAGCGCGATCGGCCCCTCTCATCCGAACGGCCATCAGATTGGCGCCAGGTCTCCCCCTCTCCGGAGTCCCGATATGGGCGTTCCCTTTCCCCAGGACCCCACTCAGGTTTGCGCCAGGGACCCTCCTTCCGAGACATACCGCAGTGACACCAACTAGGAGAGGGAGAAAATGACAGGAGACAATCCAGTAGATGAAATAGACCATCCAAATGATACCTCACCAATGGGGAAAACAGCCATATCCACGAGCATGCAACCTGCCATGAAGTTACAATGAGAGGAAAAAATGAAACATATACACACATGCATATCAGTAACCAACTGTATATGCCTGTAGCGTATATGGAAAGGGAAGAAACATGATATTCTACCCCCTGGCGGGACCTCTCTGCCCAGAGCAACCACTAAATATACGCACCCAGAGGTGCATATACAGGGGGTTTAAAAGAATATCATAGTCACGACGCGTTTCGTCCTACGTGGACTCATCAGGTGACCCGGGCAGCACTTTGCACTTAAAAAGATATTTAAGTAACAAAGTAAGCAAGATAGTATAAGAAGACAAAATGGAGAGAGAGAGGAGAAAAGAGGTAGAAGAGGGGGGTGGGTCCATAACATCTAGGCCCTAACTCCTGGTAAAAAATGGAAGGATTAAAGGGCCGCAGTAATGACACCAACAGTACTACTGTAAAGCACGTTCCTTCAGGTGCACAAATCCAAAACATCAACACAAACGGCATAGTGGAAATAAGACTAATAGCAGCCATGAGGACCATAATCGGCGATGATGTTAGGCAAGTTAGCTTCCAAACAAAATGTCGTCCATGGCCACGAGGCCAGCTAATGCCGTTGATGCTAGCCAAGTTAGCTTCCAAACAAAATGTCGTCCATGGCCACGAGGCCAGCTCATGTCGTTGATGCTAGCTAAGTTAGCCACCAAATATATAATGTCGAAATTAGCATGTGTGGCGATCGGAGAAACAGATGATTCCCCACAGTGTGATGGGAATAAGAAAACCACATCCAAATCCTACCTTCAATTGTGAAACCTCAAAGGTAGTAAATGGTCACGTAAGGTCCCAGAGGCCACAGAAAAATCAATCTCCACAATTCAAAAACAGTCCGCGATCCAAACCCGCCAGTGAATCCTCCCGTGAAGACGACCGGAAGTGGCCGCGGTAGTTGACGTAAACAAACAAAATTAAAATTGAAGAACCCGCAGACGGAATTACTTGAGATCTCCATTAAATGATCATACTCCAATAATCCGAAAGAAACCTCACTTTAGATGTTGAAAGAAAAATCCAGGAGAAATATCCGTCATATGAAACTGATGAATCCCAGAGCCAAGATGGCGGAAAATGGCTCGCGAAATCCGACAACAAAATGATCACAATGCCCCAGATCGTCCCAGAATCACCCCCAATCGCATCGTAAAGGAGCCCTCAAAAATAGGAATAGAGCCAGCATCAAGGTGGTTGCATCGGATAATAACAGACAAAATGCCCGTAAAAAAACAGAGTATATTGGTAAGGTCCGGCACCTAAAATGGTCCCCCCGAGCATCCAGTGCCCACCAAAGGTTCCTACCAGGAAGAGATGACGGTCGGGAAACTGTCGGATCCAAGAGCCAACATGTCGGAAACGATTCGTAAAAACTGTAAAACAATCCATCCATAAACCACCCAACCATCTCCGAATCACAACTGTAAGAGTCTGTAAACTTGTCCTGGAGAAGGATACATCGACGGTGTAGAAATAGTCATAAAGGTATTAAAAATATATATAAATGTAATGGAAGCCAAACATGAAACATAGGACCGCCCCCAAAGTGCTCCCCGTAATACAAACCAGTGAAGATCCGTTCCTCCCAGAGGTTCCTACCCGGAAGAAGAGGCGGTTGTTATGAAACGAAGGACCGCCCCCAAAGTGCTCCCCGTAATACAAACCAGTGAAGATCCGTTCCTCCCAGAGGTTCCTACCCGGAAGAAGAGGCGGTTGTTTCAAAAAGTAATATTTATTTCAAAAATCCAAACAAGTACATCAAATAGAATAAAAAACTTTACCACACACGACTGAGGCAGGAAAACAACCAAACTTGTATTAACATCCTGACTTCAGTAGCAGAAGGAATATATAAATAAGCAGCTCCTGACCAGGTAATGGAATGTCCAGTCCTGGAAACAGAGATCCACCCCTTGCATCCCACCACATCCTGGTCACACATGGTCCTCAGCAGCCGGAACAACATCAATAAATCAAACCTTTTATTAACATCCTGACTTCAGTAATAGAAGGAATATATAAATAAACAGCTCCTGACCAGGTAATGGAATGTCCAGTCCTGGAAACAGAGGTCCAACCCTCGCATCCCACAACATCCTGGTCACACATGGTCCTCAGCAGCCGGAACAACATCAATAAATAAATAAAATGTCGTCCATAGACAAGGCTAAACCTCAAACAAAAATTAAAAGGCCAGGGAATTATCAACAAAAGGTGGAGGGGTGGCACCATCTGCTGGCCAAACAATAAAGTGCCGTCATAGGGACTTAGTGCTGCAAAGGAACCCAATCCAATGTGAAAGAAGAGCAAATTAAGGATAAGAGGTCCACCCCTTGCATCCCACAACATCCTGGTCACACATGGTCCCCAGCAGCCGGAACAACATCAATAAATCAAACCTTGTATTAACATCCTGACTTCAGTAGCAGAAGGAATATATAAATAAACAGCTCCTGACCAGGTAATGGAATGTACAGTCCTGGAAACAGAGGTCCAACCCTTTGCATCCCACAACATCCTGGTCACACATGGTCCTCAGCAGTCGGAACAACATCAATAAATAAATAAAATGTCGGCCATAGACAAGGCTAAACCTCAAACAAAAATTAAAAAGCCAGGGAATTATCAACAAAAAGTGGAGGGGTGGCGCCATCTGCTGGCCAAACAATAAAGTGCCGTCATAGGGACTTAGTGCTGCAAAGGAATCCAATCCAATGTGAAAGAAGAGCAAATTAAGGACAAAATCCGACAAGTAAAACATAATAAAATAAAAAATAAAAAATAAAAAAGGCATCCAATCTCCCCAAATTAAACTCCAGGTCCATGGAAAACTGTAGGTAGGAACAATGGAGTACTCAGTGTTGACATTATGATAAACAGAACCCCACAACCAAAGTGTATAGCCAGAGGAAAGTGCAAAATGAAATCCCCATCAATAAACGGCAACAATGTCCTCCTGGAAAATAGATCCGGGTCACAATGGAGGAAGACAGATGAAGCCGTCCAGAGTCCAGCCGCCCCGCAGTGTGGCGGGAGTCCCTCTCAGATGAATCAATCTGTGGAATAGATAGAACATAAAGGCAAAGAGTTGTCCCGGTGAGATACCAACTGATCACAATAAGAGATGTAAACCAGGAGAGGTCAGAGAGTAGAAAGCAAACATGGAGAAGACAGAAAGTAGAAAGGCTCCAAGCATATAACAACATGGTCCCCAGTGTGAAACATCCCAGCCTAACCAAATCCCAGAATCCCTGAATGAAGCTTTCCAACGACCAAGGCCTGAGGGCCGGAATGACCTCACAGGTTACAGTGTGGCTCCCAGAATCCAATCCCTGACATCCTGAGAGCACAGAGCTCCAAATCATCATGATATAGACTTGATTGTGGAGATGTAGAGCAGGCCAGGCCTGTCAACGAGTACCCCATGCGGGGTGAACGCACACCAGTCAGATGCTCACAAGAGTAGAGACCAATCCAAGAGCTTCATAAGATCCTGAACATGACCAGTGGGGTAACGTCACAATGAGGGAGGGACAGGAAGGAATGAAGAAAATAGTATTACCTGTGCCACAGAGGAGAGCCCACTTCCAAGGTATGGGAGGTGGGAGACCGTCACCCCACAGTACGCGACAGTGCCGGTCCCGCCATACACATCCAGGAAAGGCTAATGAACAAGAGGAGGGTAGAGTAGAATCGAGTGGAAAAATCCCCCGTGGGACAAAATGTAAGGGTAAACAGAGACCGGCCGGCCCTCAAGCACTGAATAACTCTCTGGACTACAAGCCAAAGGCCCAGTTTCACAGAAAGCTAGTACCGACCGAGGGGGGGCCGTTGGCCATAACAGATGGGATACATTCCATATGGATGTAGCGTCTGGCAGGTTAGGTTTTTTGCAACAGAGGTTCCCCAAACAGTACACATAGAAGGAACTATTGCCCTCAAGCATAGAGTTGAGTAACGGGAAGCGCTCCGCTCCCATCCAATGAAAATGTACCCCCTGAGTATGTAAGCCGATTATAAGAATGTAATAAAACATTTGAACGTCATCCAATGAGTAGATGATGGGCCACCGTCTCAAACGCTCACCTCCACCAAAGCGGTCCCACAGGATGCAGGGGGGCGTCCCAGTGCCGCAGCCCCCATACAACGGACCACACCTAAATAAGAAGAGATGCAGGGTACAACAAACCACTCATTAAAATGCGCACAATCCGGGGGGAGCACAACAGACCCACAGGGCCAATCCAGATTATGGTCGGGTATGAAGTCCAAAGTGGGGTCCAATATATACCCCGTGACCTTAGGGTCAGGGAATGGGTGAGGGTTAGGGTCAGGATTGAAACCAGGGCTGGGATTAGGTTAAGGTTAGGGGCTGGGATGAGGGTCAGGTCACAGGAACCGGGCCACAGCAAGCACATGATGGGATCAAACACAAACCCCGTGACCTTAGGGTTAGAGTCTGGATGAGGGTTAAGGTCAGAGTTAGGATCCAGGACGGGGTTAGGTTTAGGGGATAGGTTTAGGATGAGGGTCAGGTGAAGAGGTCCGAGCTACAATCATGATGGGATCAAACACAAGCCCCGTAATCTTAGGGTAAGGGCCAAACCCCGTGACCTTAGGGTTAGAGTCTGGATGAGGGTTAAGGTCAGAGTTAGGATCCAGGACGGGGTTAGGTTTAGGGGATAGGTTTAGGATGAGGGTCAGGTGAAGAGGTCCGAGCTACAATCATGATGGGATCAAACACAAGCCCCGTAATCTTAGGGTAAGGGCCAAACCCCGTGACCTTAGGGTTAGAGTCTGGATGAGGGTTAAGGTCAGAGTTAGGATCCAGGACGGGGTTAGGTTTAGGGGATAGGTTTAGGATGAGGGTCAGGTGAAGAGGTCCGAGCTACAATCATGATGGGATCAAACACAAGCCCTGTAATCTTAGGGTAAGGGCCCGGATGAGGGTTAAGGTTGGAGCTAAGATCCAGGTCAGGGTTAGGTTCAGGGGATAGGGTTGGGATGAGGGTCAGGTGAAAAGGTCCGAGCTACAATCAAGATGGGATCAAACACAAGCCCCGTGACCTTAGGGTTAGGACCTGGGAGAGGGTTTAGGTTAGAGTTGGGATCCAGGTCAGGGTTGTCATCAATAAAAACAGATAAACTCCACAAAATGAGGCGGGAGCAGGTACATTACCTCACAGACGTTCATTGAGACCGTGTGGGAAGACACTGCCCAGACGGCTAATCCAGACCCGTTCACGCCTCTGCCTGCGGGGACGTGTCCAGCCCGGGTCATGTTCAAGCCCCATCATGGCGAGGGAGGAGGGGCCATGGTTGAGGAAGTGGCTGACCAGATGGGTGTCAGAGCGGAGATGGAGATTAATATTGCGCAGGTGTTGGCTCAGACGAGCTGAGAGAGAGTTGCCGGTCTCCCCCACGTAATAGAGGCCGCAGGCCCGGCATTTGATGGCATATACACAGTTGGAGGTGTGAATGGGTAATCGACGAGGGACCAGATGATATGTTGAAGTAGATGCATTTTGGACCGAGGTAAGCTGTATGAAATGAGGATGCTGCTCAGTCACTCTGGGATTGACGGGCTTGAGGCGGCTGTGCACAAGCAGGTCACCCAGGTTTGAGTTCCTCTTAAAGGCCGAGACCAGGGAGAAGCCACTCAGGATGCCAGTGTCAGACCTAAAGCGGTTAAAGTTGAGTCTGAGGCGGGCATTGACGGCGACAGAGCACTTACTATATGTTGTGACCAGAGGCAGGATTTTACCCTCACGGGGGGGGCGGGGCTCCAAAAACGACCTCCTAACAGAGCGCAGAAGGGACCTTGAGTAGCCTCTCTGCCTCAAAACCCTGAAGAGAACATCAGTAGCTTCCTCAAAATCATGGGGCCTAGTGCAAATACGGTGGAAACGTAGGAGCTGGGACTTGACCAGGCCCCTGAATGTGTGAGGGGGATGGAAACTGCTCGCATGGAGCAGAGCATGTGTGTCAGTGGCCTTGAAAAACACCTTAGTGTCGAGATGGTGTGTGGCGTGAAAGGATTCACCCTTGAATGCGGTTACGTCCAAAAAATCTACACTGCTGTCGTGGAGAACGCTCTTGAGCTTTATGGAGGGATGGTGGGAGTTAAGTATTGTGAGAAAACCGTCAAATGTACTACGCGAATGAGGCCAAACACCCCAGATGTCGTCGAGGTATCTGAAGTAGTGAGATGGTTTGAGGGGACATAATGGGAGGACAGTTTCTTCCCAAGCGGCCATATAGATATCGGCCAATGAAGGGGCAAATTTCTTCCCCATGGCCACACCTTTGACCTGCAGGTAGGTCTGACCGTTGAACTCGAAGTCATTCCTGGTCAATGACAGTTCGAGCAGCCTGAGGATTTGGGTGTCCGGGCGCCCAGGTGAGGGGTGGGCCTCCAAACAATTCTTGACCGCCTGGAGGCCTGGGATAGACTCAATATTGGTATAAAGGCTATCCACATCCATTGAAAATAAAAGGTCATGGGGACCAAGGCTGGCAGCCTGAACCTTACTGATGAAATCATATGTGTCCTTAATGTAACTGGGATGGAGAACTGACAGGGGGTTGAGGAAGTGATCAATATATTCAGAAACGCCATATGTCTCACTGGCACAGTCAGAGATAATTGGTCGGCCCGGAGGGATCCGAAAGGGGACTGTCCAGGAGGAGGGATCTTTATGGATTTTGGGGAGGAGGTAGAACCTCCTCGCCCTGTATTCCTGCGAACCAGTCAGATATGTGTGCTGTTTAGTGGTGATATAATCCTGGGATTTAAGATCGTCCAGTATCCGTGTAATATGTTGTGCCGTTTCTAAAAAAACAGGGCCCGGCAGTTTTTGATAATACTCCGGCATGCTAAGTTGGCGCTCTGCCTCAAAAATATATTGATCCCTGTCCATAATTACAGCCGCTGAACCCTTATCGGCTGGCTTGATAACTAAGTGCACATCGTGTTGCAACTGGCGTAGAGCAATTACCTCATCAGCGGAGAGGTTGGGCTGTTCCGGTAAGACTGACATGGACGAGAGCTCCTGATGGTCGTCCGATATGAGGGAGAGCAGTGGAGGAGGGAGTTGATCATCACGGGGCTGCCATGAGGACTTGGGCATGAACGGGGGGATGGATTCCGGATCTGAGTCGTCATCATTGAAGTAAATGGCCAGTTTCAGTCGTCTATGGTAGGCTATTAGCTCCTCCCTGAGGTTGTGTTGTTGGCCGCGTGTCACATCTAGCACCGGGATGAATGAAAGGCCTCTGCTGAGGAGAGATACCTGAGCTGGTGAGGGGTGGAAGTGAGTTGAGAGGTTGATGACATCCTTGTTGTCAGGAGAGGACCCGGAGGAGGAGCTACCTAGTTTAAATGACGCTTCCACAGATTCCACATGTGAAAGCCCATGTCCGCTGACCAGTGGATCAGGTCACCGATGCGCATGGTGATGTGCTCTGGGGACAGGGCGGGGATGTGGGGGTATTCCGTGATACAATCATTGAGACCCAGAAGTCGCCTCCTCTCATGTTCCGGCAACATCCTGGTGTAAGTAATCACAGGGATGAGGACTGAGGCCTTAGGGAACTGCCTAGTGGCCTCGTGGAACATAGCCCGTAGGCTCACCCCCAAGCTCTGTACCGAGCCACGTTCCCTGTTATTCAGTCCAAACGATAGAATCACCTTCTCCACCTGGGGACAAGGCTGGGGGATTGATAACAGGATGGCGAGAGCGTGTGCCAGATTGGCCCCTGGGTAGCAATCAATCTGGACATCATGGTCAGTCACAGGGGGAAGATTCCTGAGGTTGGAGTCCCCCATTACCACAATCCTGCGGACCGGGAGAACAGTCCAGGAGGATTTATTTCCCTCGTGATGGTGTACGATGAGGGAGGTCCGTCTCTGATCCCGGGCAGGAGAGGGTACAGGGGTCACAGTAGGCCGAGGGTTGGCCCCATGCTGCTGGAAAGCAAGGGGAGAAGACTGAACCCGGCTCGGTGTTAGGGCAGGTCCCAGGGGAGTAGGAGGAATTGGGGAATCCGACTCCTGGGAGGTCCAGACTGCACCCGGAGAAGCCTGTGTGAGCGCGATCATATCTCCATCCCTACGGGGTGTGGCAGGTTCGCCAACATCAGAGGCAGACAGGGGAGGCGGACGTTGAGGCTGCGACGAGGGTGAGGGGAAAGCCCCAACCGTCCTAAGGGGGGATAGAGAAACAGTCACAGGGGTAGGTGTTCCTAACTGTGGCGCCGAGGAGCGCGACGTGACAGGGTCCGGCCGTGTGGTCATGGCCAATAGCCGTTTACATGGGGGATGTGGAGGGCGCGGCGTGTCCATGATGGCCTCCAGGGAGGAGGGAGTGGGAGATGAAGAGGAACCTGCGACCACCACCTCCTGCTGAGGGACCCAGAGAGTCCGTCTCCCTTTACGGGCTCTTTGTGGCAGAGGAGCAAGCTGTGGCATGAAAGGGGTATCAGGGTTCACAGGAGTAGAGGACGGCCCTGAGGGGCCAGCACGAGCAGGGGGGGACGACGGTTTGGGCGGTGTCTGTGAGAGCCGAGGGGCCCCAAAGCCACGGCACTCCTGGGAAACCGGAGGTAGGAGGGAGGCTTCAGGACTCCGATCTTCGCTATCCGGGCGCTGGTGGAAGGGAATGAGAGCCTTGACATTGTCCACCACAGTCGCCACGAGACCACCCGTCAGTTCGGAGGACGCCCAGCCGCACGCACGCGACCAGGCCCGTTCCCAAGCTGCATTCTCCAGTAGTGGGAGACCGTCCGTAAGGGAGGAGATGACAGAACCGTAATGGTCATTGAGTGCCCGGTAACCAGCGGACAGCCAGTCCTCCGCCGCCTGCCTAAGCCTACTGCTGACCGTGGGAGTCGGATTTGAGGGTAAGAAAAAGTTAGTGAGCTCCCTAACCTTCTTAGTATAGCCCTCCGGGAGAACCTGGCGTTCCAAGAAGGCAGAAACCTCATTTAAATGATGTGTAGCCTTGAGGAGTCTATATGCTATCTGAGTGGCACGTACTTCAGTAGCTGACTGAGCCGCGCCCGTCGGAGAAACAGGCGCTAGGTGGCTCGCCCCAGAGGAAATGTCCTTCACAGAGACCTGGTCTTCCTTACCACGGCCCCCATGACACGAAGACCCTTGGGAGGAAGGGAAATACCGGGTCTGCACCTGCGCCGCAGATGGAGCACGGGTGCGCCTCGGGTCAGGCGTCGGGACCCCACCCTCATCAGCCCGGCGGTCACGGCGGTCCGGCTGCCGAGAGTCTCGTGGGGGATGTGACCCGCCACTGCGGGAAGGAGAGAGAGGTAAGTACTCACCCCGCCGGGAACGGGTTTGTGAGTAGGACCTCCGGCCATCACCGGGAGGGGACGAAGGAGTGACCCCCCGGTCCGCATGCCCCCAGGAGCGCTGATCCTGCCAGGTGAGGCGGCGCCTCCTTCCACCCCTGCCTGAAGGAGACTGCAAATACGAATCATTAGAACGCCCCCTACCCCAGGACCTGTGATACGGGTCCCCATCCCCGTACCGGGCGCCCGAATTTGCCAAAATGCTGCGCACGGGTGGAGGAGAGGACTCAGGGCGACGCCCTGCTCGGGGAGGTTGGCGCGATTGCGAACGTGCCCTACGTTGATCCAAACCTCCCGCCTGGGAGTCCGCAGAGGAACCGGTGTACTGCCCATATGGAGCGGGACGATTGTATCCCGAATGAACTGACACTGACCGGGACCTGAAACTTGACCGGGAGCTAGAGCGGGAGCGTTGCTGACCCCCAACATCCCCAGAAAACTGTCCACCTGAACGGTCCCCAGACCAGGCCTCCCTTGAGCGCGATCGGCCCCTCTCATCCGAACGGCCATCAGATTGGCGCCAGGTCTCCCCCTCTCCGGAGTCCCGATATGGGCGTTCCCTTTCCCCAGGACCCCACTCAGGTTTGCGCCAGGGACCCTCCTTCCGAGACATACCGCAGTGACACCAACTAGGAGAGGGAGAAAATGACAGGAGACAATCCAGTAGATGAAATAGACCATCCAAATGATACCTCACCAATGGGGAAAACAGCCATATCCACGAGCATGCAACCTGCCATGAAGTTACAATGAGAGGAAAAAATGAAACATATACACACATGCATATCAGTAACCAACTGTATATGCCTGTAGCGTATATGGAAAGGGAAGAAACATGATATTCTACCCCCTGGCGGGACCTCTCTGCCCAGAGCAACCACTAAATATACGCACCCAGAGGTGCATATACAGGGGGTTTAAAAGAATATCATAGTCACGACGCGTTTCGTCCTACGTGGACTCATCAGGTGACCCGGGCAGCACTTTGCACTTAAAAAGATATTTAAGTAACAAAGTAAGCAAGATAGTATAAGAAGACAAAATGGAGAGAGAGAGGAGAAAAGAGGTAGAAGAGGGGGGTGGGTCCATAACATCTAGGCCCTAACTCCTGGTAAAAAATGGAAGGATTAAAGGGCCGCAGTAATGACACCAACAGTACTACTGTAAAGCACGTTCCTTCAGGTGCACAAATCCAAAACATCAACACAAACGGCATAGTGGAAATAAGACTAATAGCAGCCATGAGGACCATAATCGGCGATGATGTTAGGCAAGTTAGCTTCCAAACAAAATGTCGTCCATGGCCACGAGGCCAGCTAATGCCGTTGATGCTAGCCAAGTTAGCTTCCAAACAAAATGTCGTCCATGGCCACGAGGCCAGCTCATGTCGTTGATGCTAGCTAAGTTAGCCACCAAATATATAATGTCGAAATTAGCATGTGTGGCGATCGGAGAAACAGATGATTCCCCACAGTGTGATGGGAATAAGAAAACCACATCCAAATCCTACCTTCAATTGTGAAACCTCAAAGGTAGTAAATGGTCACGTAAGGTCCCAGAGGCCACAGAAAAATCAATCTCCACAATTCAAAAACAGTCCGCGATCCAAACCCGCCAGTGAATCCTCCCGTGAAGACGACCGGAAGTGGCCGCGGTAGTTGACGTAAACAAACAAAATTAAAATTGAAGAACCCGCAGACGGAATTACTTGAGATCTCCATTAAATGATCATACTCCAATAATCCGAAAGAAACCTCACTTTAGATGTTGAAAGAAAAATCCAGGAGAAATATCCGTCATATGAAACTGATGAATCCCAGAGCCAAGATGGCGGAAAATGGCTCGCGAAATCCGACAACAAAATGATCACAATGCCCCAGATCGTCCCAGAATCACCCCCAATCGCATCGTAAAGGAGCCCTCAAAAATAGGAATAGAGCCAGCATCAAGGTGGTTGCATCGGATAATAACAGACAAAATGCCCGTAAAAAAACAGAGTATATTGGTAAGGTCCGGCACCTAAAATGGTCCCCCCGAGCATCCAGTGCCCACCAAAGGTTCCTACCAGGAAGAGATGACGGTCGGGAAACTGTCGGATCCAAGAGCCAACATGTCGGAAACGATTCGTAAAAACTGTAAAACAATCCATCCATAAACCACCCAACCATCTCCGAATCACAACTGTAAGAGTCTGTAAACTTGTCCTGGAGAAGGATACATCGACGGTGTAGAAATAGTCATAAAGGTATTAAAAATATATATAAATGTAATGGAAGCCAAACATGAAACATAGGACCGCCCCCAAAGTGCTCCCCGTAATACAAACCAGTGAAGATCCGTTCCTCCCAGAGGTTCCTACCCGGAAGAAGAGGCGGTTGTTATGAAACGAAGGACCGCCCCCAAAGTGCTCCCCGTAATACAAACCAGTGAAGATCCGTTCCTCCCAGAGGTTCCTACCCGGAAGAAGAGGCGGTTGTTTCAAAAAGTAATATTTATTTCAAAAATCCAAACAAGTACATCAAATAGAATAAAAAACTTTACCACACACGACTGAGGCAGGAAAACAACCAAACTTGTATTAACATCCTGACTTCAGTAGCAGAAGGAATATATAAATAAGCAGCTCCTGACCAGGTAATGGAATGTCCAGTCCTGGAAACAGAGATCCACCCCTTGCATCCCACCACATCCTGGTCACACATGGTCCTCAGCAGCCGGAACAACATCAATAAATCAAACCTTTTATTAACATCCTGACTTCAGTAATAGAAGGAATATATAAATAAACAGCTCCTGACCAGGTAATGGAATGTCCAGTCCTGGAAACAGAGGTCCAACCCTCGCATCCCACAACATCCTGGTCACACATGGTCCTCAGCAGCCGGAACAACATCAATAAATAAATAAAATGTCGTCCATAGACAAGGCTAAACCTCAAACAAAAATTAAAAGGCCAGGGAATTATCAACAAAAGGTGGAGGGGTGGCACCATCTGCTGGCCAAACAATAAAGTGCCGTCATAGGGACTTAGTGCTGCAAAGGAACCCAATCCAATGTGAAAGAAGAGCAAATTAAGGATAAGAGGTCCACCCCTTGCATCCCACAACATCCTGGTCACACATGGTCCCCAGCAGCCGGAACAACATCAATAAATCAAACCTTGTATTAACATCCTGACTTCAGTAGCAGAAGGAATATATAAATAAACAGCTCCTGACCAGGTAATGGAATGTACAGTCCTGGAAACAGAGGTCCAACCCTTTGCATCCCACAACATCCTGGTCACACATGGTCCTCAGCAGTCGGAACAACATCAATAAATAAATAAAATGTCGGCCATAGACAAGGCTAAACCTCAAACAAAAATTAAAAAGCCAGGGAATTATCAACAAAAAGTGGAGGGGTGGCGCCATCTGCTGGCCAAACAATAAAGTGCCGTCATAGGGACTTAGTGCTGCAAAGGAATCCAATCCAATGTGAAAGAAGAGCAAATTAAGGACAAAATCCGACAAGTAAAACATAATAAAATAAAAAATAAAAAATAAAAAAGGCATCCAATCTCCCCAAATTAAACTCCAGGTCCATGGAAAACTGTAGGTAGGAACAATGGAGTACTCAGTGTTGACATTATGATAAACAGAACCCCACAACCAAAGTGTATAGCCAGAGGAAAGTGCAAAATGAAATCCCCATCAATAAACGGCAACAATGTCCTCCTGGAAAATAGATCCGGGTCACAATGGAGGAAGACAGATGAAGCCGTCCAGAGTCCAGCCGCCCCGCAGTGTGGCGGGAGTCCCTCTCAGATGAATCAATCTGTGGAATAGATAGAACATAAAGGCAAAGAGTTGTCCCGGTGAGATACCAACTGATCACAATAAGAGATGTAAACCAGGAGAGGTCAGAGAGTAGAAAGCAAACATGGAGAAGACAGAAAGTAGAAAGGCTCCAAGCATATAACAACATGGTCCCCAGTGTGAAACATCCCAGCCTAACCAAATCCCAGAATCCCTGAATGAAGCTTTCCAACGACCAAGGCCTGAGGGCCGGAATGACCTCACAGGTTACAGTGTGGCTCCCAGAATCCAATCCCTGACATCCTGAGAGCACAGAGCTCCAAATCATCATGATATAGACTTGATTGTGGAGATGTAGAGCAGGCCAGGCCTGTCAACGAGTACCCCATGCGGGGTGAACGCACACCAGTCAGATGCTCACAAGAGTAGAGACCAATCCAAGAGCTTCATAAGATCCTGAACATGACCAGTGGGGTAACGTCACAATGAGGGAGGGACAGGAAGGAATGAAGAAAATAGTATTACCTGTGCCACAGAGGAGAGCCCACTTCCAAGGTATGGGAGGTGGGAGACCGTCACCCCACAGTACGCGACAGTGCCGGTCCCGCCATACACATCCAGGAAAGGCTAATGAACAAGAGGAGGGTAGAGTAGAATCGAGTGGAAAAATCCCCCGTGGGACAAAATGTAAGGGTAAACAGAGACCGGCCGGCCCTCAAGCACTGAATAACTCTCTGGACTACAAGCCAAAGGCCCAGTTTCACAGAAAGCTAGTACCGACCGAGGGGGGGCCGTTGGCCATAACAGATGGGATACATTCCATATGGATGTAGCGTCTGGCAGGTTAGGTTTTTTGCAACAGAGGTTCCCCAAACAGTACACATAGAAGGAACTATTGCCCTCAAGCATAGAGTTGAGTAACGGGAAGCGCTCCGCTCCCATCCAATGAAAATGTACCCCCTGAGTATGTAAGCCGATTATAAGAATGTAATAAAACATTTGAACGTCATCCAATGAGTAGATGATGGGCCACCGTCTCAAACGCTCACCTCCACCAAAGCGGTCCCACAGGATGCAGGGGGGCGTCCCAGTGCCGCAGCCCCCATACAACGGACCACACCTAAATAAGAAGAGATGCAGGGTACAACAAACCACTCATTAAAATGCGCACAATCCGGGGGGAGCACAACAGACCCACAGGGCCAATCCAGATTATGGTCGGGTATGAAGTCCAAAGTGGGGTCCAATATATACCCCGTGACCTTAGGGTCAGGGAATGGGTGAGGGTTAGGGTCAGGATTGAAACCAGGGCTGGGATTAGGTTAAGGTTAGGGGCTGGGATGAGGGTCAGGTCACAGGAACCGGGCCACAGCAAGCACATGATGGGATCAAACACAAACCCCGTGACCTTAGGGTTAGAGTCTGGATGAGGGTTAAGGTCAGAGTTAGGATCCAGGACGGGGTTAGGTTTAGGGGATAGGTTTAGGATGAGGGTCAGGTGAAGAGGTCCGAGCTACAATCATGATGGGATCAAACACAAGCCCCGTAATCTTAGGGTAAGGGCCAAACCCCGTGACCTTAGGGTTAGAGTCTGGATGAGGGTTAAGGTCAGAGTTAGGATCCAGGACGGGGTTAGGTTTAGGGGATAGGTTTAGGATGAGGGTCAGGTGAAGAGGTCCGAGCTACAATCATGATGGGATCAAACACAAGCCCCGTAATCTTAGGGTAAGGGCCAAACCCCGTGACCTTAGGGTTAGAGTCTGGATGAGGGTTAAGGTCAGAGTTAGGATCCAGGACGGGGTTAGGTTTAGGGGATAGGTTTAGGATGAGGGTCAGGTGAAGAGGTCCGAGCTACAATCATGATGGGATCAAACACAAGCCCTGTAATCTTAGGGTAAGGGCCCGGATGAGGGTTAAGGTTGGAGCTAAGATCCAGGTCAGGGTTAGGTTCAGGGGATAGGGTTGGGATGAGGGTCAGGTGAAAAGGTCCGAGCTACAATCAAGATGGGATCAAACACAAGCCCCGTGACCTTAGGGTTAGGACCTGGGAGAGGGTTTAGGTTAGAGTTGGGATCCAGGTCAGGGTTGTCATCAATAAAAACAGATAAACTCCACAAAATGAGGCGGGAGCAGGTACATTACCTCACAGACGTTCATTGAGACCGTGTGGGAAGACACTGCCCAGACGGCTAATCCAGACCCGTTCACGCCTCTGCCTGCGGGGACGTGTCCAGCCCGGGTCATGTTCAAGCCCCATCATGGCGAGGGAGGAGGGGCCATGGTTGAGGAAGTGGCTGACCAGATGGGTGTCAGAGCGGAGATGGAGATTAATATTGCGCAGGTGTTGGCTCAGACGAGCTGAGAGAGAGTTGCCGGTCTCCCCCACGTAATAGAGGCCGCAGGCCCGGCATTTGATGGCATATACACAGTTGGAGGTGTGAATGGGTAATCGACGAGGGACCAGATGATATGTTGAAGTAGATGCATTTTGGACCGAGGTAAGCTGTATGAAATGAGGATGCTGCTCAGTCACTCTGGGATTGACGGGCTTGAGGCGGCTGTGCACAAGCAGGTCACCCAGGTTTGAGTTCCTCTTAAAGGCCGAGACCAGGGAGAAGCCACTCAGGATGCCAGTGTCAGACCTAAAGCGGTTAAAGTTGAGTCTGAGGCGGGCATTGACGGCGACAGAGCACTTACTATATGTTGTGACCAGAGGCAGGATTTTACCCTCACGGGGGGGGCGGGGCTCCAAAAACGACCTCCTAACAGAGCGCAGAAGGGACCTTGAGTAGCCTCTCTGCCTCAAAACCCTGAAGAGAACATCAGTAGCTTCCTCAAAATCATGGGGCCTAGTGCAAATACGGTGGAAACGTAGGAGCTGGGACTTGACCAGGCCCCTGAATGTGTGAGGGGGATGGAAACTGCTCGCATGGAGCAGAGCATGTGTGTCAGTGGCCTTGAAAAACACCTTAGTGTCGAGATGGTGTGTGGCGTGAAAGGATTCACCCTTGAATGCGGTTACGTCCAAAAAATCTACACTGCTGTCGTGGAGAACGCTCTTGAGCTTTATGGAGGGATGGTGGGAGTTAAGTATTGTGAGAAAACCGTCAAATGTACTACGCGAATGAGGCCAAACACCCCAGATGTCGTCGAGGTATCTGAAGTAGTGAGATGGTTTGAGGGGACATAATGGGAGGACAGTTTCTTCCCAAGCGGCCATATAGATATCGGCCAATGAAGGGGCAAATTTCTTCCCCATGGCCACACCTTTGACCTGCAGGTAGGTCTGACCGTTGAACTCGAAGTCATTCCTGGTCAATGACAGTTCGAGCAGCCTGAGGATTTGGGTGTCCGGGCGCCCAGGTGAGGGGTGGGCCTCCAAACAATTCTTGACCGCCTGGAGGCCTGGGATAGACTCAATATTGGTATAAAGGCTATCCACATCCATTGAAAATAAAAGGTCATGGGGACCAAGGCTGGCAGCCTGAACCTTACTGATGAAATCATATGTGTCCTTAATGTAACTGGGATGGAGAACTGACAGGGGGTTGAGGAAGTGATCAATATATTCAGAAACGCCATATGTCTCACTGGCACAGTCAGAGATAATTGGTCGGCCCGGAGGGATCCGAAAGGGGACTGTCCAGGAGGAGGGATCTTTATGGATTTTGGGGAGGAGGTAGAACCTCCTCGCCCTGTATTCCTGCGAACCAGTCAGATATGTGTGCTGTTTAGTGGTGATATAATCCTGGGATTTAAGATCGTCCAGTATCCGTGTAATATGTTGTGCCGTTTCTAAAAAAACAGGGCCCGGCAGTTTTTGATAATACTCCGGCATGCTAAGTTGGCGCTCTGCCTCAAAAATATATTGATCCCTGTCCATAATTACAGCCGCTGAACCCTTATCGGCTGGCTTGATAACTAAGTGCACATCGTGTTGCAACTGGCGTAGAGCAATTACCTCATCAGCGGAGAGGTTGGGCTGTTCCGGTAAGACTGACATGGACGAGAGCTCCTGATGGTCGTCCGATATGAGGGAGAGCAGTGGAGGAGGGAGTTGATCATCACGGGGCTGCCATGAGGAC
>NW_028176743.1:50000-85000 GCF_949987555.1 Borostomias antarcticus
GAGTAAGGGTTTGGGTTAGGTATAGATATATTAGTCTGTAACATTAGGTTCAAAACTACGTACAAGGCTCCCAGGATCCAGAACCACGGCGGGCACCAGCGCGAACCAAGAGCCTCCCCTCAAGTAATGCCAAGGACCAGCCCCGACCGAGCGTTGCCTTCCCAGCCACCACCAGAGGTATTAGAGGGGACCAAGGCCAGCCCCGACAAGGCGTTGCCTCCCCAGTCCCCAGGATGCCCAAGGCAAACGCCCAATACCCCACCAAGGCACCCAGAGACAGGAAGCCTCTTTTAATAAAGGTTTTAAGTTGATGTGAAATATTAATAAAAAAGACTTGGCCACTAAGCCTTACATTAAGACTATGCTAACTAATATATCAGTGGCCTGCTACAGATTTTGTGGGCAATAAGGTCTAAAGGTTATTAAAACAGCTAAATATTGGAACACAATCATCAGTAGTTACCCAGACGTCAAAGGGTGTTTCGGCCAAAAAACTATACACCCTCGGCCTGGGCAGGCCCACCAGGAGTGATCAAATCCCAGTGTGTGTTCCTCAGGGTCAATCAGACAGTATTAGGCTTAAAAGGTGTATTGAGAGCTATGTTTTAATCTATTTTGATGTGAAACCTGAAAGGGGATTAACTCATATGATTAAACAAACGTTTTAAGGGGTATTAACAAGTAAATCCTAAGAGAAAAACAATATTGAATACCTAATATTAAAGAAACAAACCTGATCCGCTGGTCTTCATGGGTCGCTCCTGGGTCTCCATGTGTGGCATCAGTGGCAACTCCACGTCCATTGGATGGTCCGGGAAGTCAAACTGGTAGTTATTTCAGTAGTAAATAAACTAATATTAAGACCGAGATGCAATTAAAATCTAATAAAAAAAGCCAAAAGCAAAACTACAATTACCGACTGCTGCTAGATTTAACGAAACGGAATAAGGGGATTAGCGAACGCCAAGAAACAAAAAGCTGAGTGTAGGTCGCTCCTCCCGTGCATGTCTCCTCCATGGCTCCACCGGTCTTCTGGTCATCTTGAGAGGTGTGAAGCTCCTTTTATAATATAAGCCCCGCCCTCTACAATTAGGATTTGCTAGGTTTCTTGGAATAATATTGGAGGGTTGACAGAAAGGGTTAGGGTTAGGGTTAGGGTTAGGGTTAGGGTTAGGGTTAGGGTTAGGGGTTAGGGTTAGGGGTTAGGGTTAGGGTTAGGGTTAGGGTTAGGGTTAGGGTTAGGGTTAGGGGTTAGGGTTAGGGGTTAGGGTTAGGGTTAGGGTTAGGGGTTAGGGTTAGGGTTAGGGTTAGGGTTAGGGTTAGGGGTTAGGGTTAGGGTTAGGGTTAGGGTTAGGGGTTAGGGTTAGGGTTAGGGTTAGGGTTAGGGTTAGGGGTTAGGGTTAGGGTTAGGGTTAGGGTTAGGGTTAGGGTTAGGGTTAGGGTTAGGGTTAGGGTTAGGGTTAGGGGTTAGGGTTAGGGTTAGGGTTAGGGTTAGGGTTAGGGTTAGGGTTAGGGTTAGGGTTAGGGTTAGGGTTAGGTTAGGGTTAGGGTTAGGGTTAGGGTTAGGGTTAGGGTTAGGGTTAGGGTTAGGGTTAGGGTTAGGGGTTAGGGTTAGGGTTAGGGTTAGGGTTAGGGTTAGGGTTAGGGTTAGGGTTAGGGTTAGGGTTAGGGTTAGGGTTAGGGGTTAGGGTTAGGGTTAGGGTTAGGGTTAGGGTTAGGGTTAGGGTTAGGGTTAGGGTTAGGGTTAGGGTTAGGGTTAGGTATTTGTGTTGGGTTGGGTTTGAAACGACTGGTGTGTCTGTGGTGCACTGGCCTGCCGCATTATTCCCTCCCCAACTATGTGTTGTGTATTTACTATGGTAGACTATGTGTATGCTCTTTTACAGGATGTGTATGGTGTGCTGTGGTGTCCAAGGATCATATTGTGGGTGAGTAATCAGTTCTGGCTATGTGTGTGTATTTACTGTGTTTACTATGTGTACGTGTGTTCTTTTACAGGTCATATATGTTGTTCTGTGGTTCCTGGAGGTCATGATGCAGGTGCGTAATCAGTTTTGGCTATGTGTCTGTAATTATTATGTTGGTCTGTGTATATGTGTGTTCTTTTATAGTGTGTGTATAGTGTATTATGGTTCCCGGGAGGTCATAAATGGGTGAATGATGCATTGTGACTATGTGTACGTCTTTATAGCTTTGGGTTATGTGTATGCTTTTATGCGAATTTGTATGATGTGTTGGGTACAGGCCCCCGAGGAGGGGGCTGTGACACAGGTCAGTGGTGTAATGTTATGTAGGGCTACTGTAGGAAGCTATGGGAAAGGGGGGGCACAGGGGTATAAGTGCTATCAGGGGTTAGTAGTGGGGGTAAAACCATGCAGGGGGAGATGCCAGATCTCCCAAGTGCTGAGTAAAATAAGTGCTAAAAGTCAATAAGTGCCATAAGAAGATAAAAACATAAGTGCTATAAAATCATAAATACATGCATCCACACAATGATAAAAGGCATAAGAAAACATCACACATAAGAATATAAAAGCATAAAAAACATAAATGTTAGTGGCCCCAGACAAGGTAAGAGTGTAGGTAAACAGAGGGTTGTTGTTGTATTATGATGAGACCAGTTTGTATTCTTATTTCCCTGTTGTCACTTCCCCTCCCAGGGGGGCCTGTTGTATGTATGATTAAAGTTTTTCATTCAGACCTCCGGGTGTTATTGTTTGTAATGTTTCTATCCATCTGCGTTCCTGTGCCCTCCGTTGCCCCACCGTCCAGGAGGATTGTGCCTGAAGACCACAGATGGTGAGATGTGTGACGGTGTGTTCCTGAAAGTGTGTGATGAGGTGGGTGTCCAGTGTGCCTTTTTTGATATTATACAGGTGTTGTTTGAGACGTGTGCTTATTGAGTGTGATGTTTCCCCTATATAGTGTTTGTGACAGAGTGTGCAGGTGATGATATAAACTACATTGGTTGTGTCCAGAGTGAGGAGGTTCCCTATTGGTGCAGAGGTGTGACTGTGTGGGTTAGTGATGAATTTCCTAGGTCTAAAGTGTTCCTTAAGGGGTGTGGGTGATTTTATAGTGTTCCTGGTGAATTGTGCCTTGATGAGTATATCCTGTAGATTCTTGTTTTTCCGGTATGCTGTGATGAGCCTGTATGATTGGAGTGGTGTGTGTTCCTGCTGTGCTACCGTGAAGTTGTGTCTAAGTGCTGCGTGTAAAGCTGTCCTGCTGTGTGAAAAAGTGGCCACCAGGGGGATAAGTGTGGGCTGCTGGATAGAGGAGGACAATTGGGAAGTGTCTGGGTCCACTGAGGGGTCAGTCAGGTCCGTTGATGTCCCGTGTACTGTCAGGTTCAGGTATGAGTCTGGGTCGTGGTTGCTGAGAGGGGGTGGGGTGGGGCGGGTGGGGGTGTGGCATAGGTAAGGGTCGTGGGGGAGGGGGGGCGGGGCGGGGTAAGGGGAGGAGGAGGGGGAGGGGAAGGGGGCGTGGTTTAGGGCCAGACCGTGGGTGTGCAGTCTGGTCTGGTTGGGGTGGTGAGGGGGGGAGGGGAGGGCATTCTGTGGATGAGGGATGTTGGTGTGTGTGTGTTGTGTCTGTGTGTGTATATGGGGGGTTGGCTGAGAGGGAGAGAGTGACGCCAGCGTGGTGTTTTTTATTGTTCTAAGAAATCTTTTGGAGTAGTGTCTTTTTCTAAGTGCAGTGAAGAGTATGCCTATTGCTTCCTGTAGGTGCTGTTGTGTGGATGAGATTCTATGGTACCGTATGATTTGTGATTTAATGATTCCTCTAAATGTATGCTTTGGGTGGTAACTGTGTTTATGTAGTAGTGCGTGTGTGTCCGTGGGTTTGAAATATACCTTGGTCCTAAGTGTTTTGTGTGTGGGACTATGTGTATGGAAGTAAACTGTAGTGTCTAAAAAATCGATCTCCTGTGTGTGTATGGTGTGTTTGATCTTGATGGATGCATGGTGGGTGTTCAGGGTGTTGATGAAATCTGTAAATAAATCTAAGTGATGGGGCCAGATTCCTATAATGTCGTCTAAAAACCGGTAGTACATGGTGGGTAGGTGTGTGCATTTTGCTAGCGCCTCTCTCTCCCACTCAGCCATGTATATGTTTGCGTAAGCGGGTGCGTATCTTTGGCCCATGGCCGTTCCCTGTACCTGTAGATATTGTTTATTGTCAAAAGTAAAGTTATTGCAGGTGAGGCTAATTTCCAGTAGTGTTAGTAGTTCTTTATCCGGTCTGTGAATGTCTGGGTGACGTGAAAATGCTTTCTGTATTGCGGCTAGTCCGGCTTGTGTGTTAATATTAGTGTATAAACTATCGATATCTATAGTGAAGATGTATGCTTGGGAGGGAACGACCATGGACCTGATTTTATGTATGAAATCATATGTGTCCTTCAGGTAGCTGGGGTGTCTGCTGGAGAGGGGATTGAGGAAATGGTCTATGTACTGTGAGATGTTGTTAGATTCGCTGCTGCAATCTGAGACTATTGGCCGGCCAGGAGGAACCTGAAAGGGAATGGTCCATGTTGTTGGGTCTTTATGTATTTTTGGAAGTAGGTAAAAGAGTCTCTGTCGGGGTTGGTCTGGTCCCAGTAAGAAGTTATGTTGCTTGTATGTGATGTAACCGTGACTGTAGATGGTGTGTAGTATTTGTCTGAGTCTGGTCTGTGTCTGTTCTTGTATACTGTTGTCTATGTGTTTGTAGTAGGTTGTATTGGAGAGTTGCCTGTTGGCCTCTATTAAATACTGATATTTATCCATGATAATGATTTTGGAACCTTTATCTGCCGGTTTGATGACTATGTGTGGGTTGTTTTTAAGTTGGTTGATTGCTTCCCTCTCTATATGTGTGATGTTATCAGTCCGGTCTGGTGTGGGTAGATAGATCTGTAGTGTATGTATGTTGTTGTGTATAAGTCGCCTAATTGGTTTCCCCACCCGGGAGGATGCAGGCTCCCAGGTGGAGGGGTGTATGAATGGTGTGTGGTCGTCGTTCGTGTTGTATTTAAAATAGTCAGTTATTTTAAGTCGTCTGTGGTAGTGATGGATATCCCTCTGAAGTTCCTCCTGGTCAAAGCTGGTGGGTTGTGGGATGAAGCTCAATCCCCTCTCCAGTAGTTGAATTTGGGCAGGGGTGGGGTGGAAGGATTTAGAAAGGTTAAGGATGTTGGAGGGGGCTGTAAGGGAAAAGGGGTTGGGTCTATCGCCCTCCTCTGGTCCAGCAGTAGGTGAACCCAGAGTGGGGGAGGGGGGAGGGGGCGTGGTCCGGGTGGGCGGGGTTAGTGCACACCGTGGGTTAGAATGTATGTGTGGAGGGGTTAGTGGCTAGGGGGAGTGCAATTGTGTCCACCAGTGTCTGAGAATTTTAGATGCCGTTATGCCCGTCCAGTGTATATTGTCACCCTCTGTGAAAAACTGCTCCCGTGGAATGCATGTGAGGTGAGGGAATTTAGTCCGGATGTGCTCATTGAGTGTTTTGAGATTGTGTTTGTCCCGTGTGTCCAGGTGTTGTGAAAAATGTATGAGGGGGATGTATATGGTGGCGTTAGGAAAGATTTCCTGTGATTTTCTGTACATAGATGTGATTTGTTTACGGGTGGTCTTTTCGGCACTTGTATCCTTGTTGTTGAGGCCCACCGAGATGACAAGCAGCTCTACTGTGGGGTCAACGGGTGTTTTGGTGATGATGCCTTCCATGTGCCAGATTTTTGCCCCCGGGTAACTGTCTATTTGTAGTCTGTTGTGAAAGTATAGTGGTATTCTGTGAAGGTTGGAGTCGCCGATGATGAGATATGGTTTGTGAGCCTGAATGTTCCAATCCTGCACTTTTCTGGAGTCCCTTGCCTTGTGATAAACTGGTTTGCTTCCTGTGGGACACTGTAATGTGGGTGCTGTGATTGAGGTAGGAGTGTGTGTGTATGTAGCGTGTGCTGGCATGAGTGTGTGTGTGGGTGTATGTGTGTGTGTGGGCGTGTGTATGGGTGTGTGTGTGTGTGTGGGTGTAGATGTGCGTGTGTCCGTGTGTGTGTTTGTGGTTGTGTGTGCATTTGTATGTGTGTGTGTGGATGGTATGTGTGTGTTGTTATGTGTGGGTGTAGGTGTGTGTGTGTCTATGTGTGTGTTTGTGATTGCATGTGTGTTAGTATGTGGGCGTGTGAGGGGTGTGTGTGTGTTTGTATGTGTATGTGTGGAGGGTGTGTGTATGTTTCTATGTGTGGGTGTATTTACCAATGTGTGTGTGTCTGTGTCTGGGGCAGCGTCGGTTGGCAGGGAGAGTCCCCCAGGCAGGTTTTTGTTTGGCTCAGACTGGGCTGTACTGGGAGGTTTCCCTTTAATATGCCCCTTTGTCATCATGATGTTGGTTGCCGTGATGTTGCTCTGCCTGCTGGGGGAGCTCTCCCCCCTTCCGGCGCCGCCTGTAGATGTAAAAATATGTTGTGTGGTTAGTGGGGTGTATTGTATGTTGGGTGTATTAAGTGCTGGTGTGTGCGTTATGTCTGCTGTGTACCTGTTCGTGCTTGATATGTCTGTTGCATTCTCTGTCCTCCGTCCTATAACCACCCGGGCCTCTAGGGGTCCCGGTATGGGTCTGTGGCTGGGTGGTGATGTGTGTAAGGAGGGGGATGGGGCAGGAAGGGGGGAAGAGGAGGAGCCATCAGGGGAGAAGGACAAGGAGAAATTAGCTGGGGGAATGGATAGGGGGGATAGAGAATGTATTGAAATGTTATGTAAATGTATGTTAGGGTCCAGTGTCTGAGGGGGAGTACCTGTGTTGGAGAATGAGTTGGGTGTGGAAGTTTGTATGGGTGGTACGCGGGACTTAGGGGAAGAGGGGGATCCTCTCTCCTGCCCTTCTGTTTGGGGGAGAGAAGGTGAAGTGAGAAGGTGTTGTGAGAGTGTGTTGGTATGTGCTGTAAGGGGTTGTGAAGTAAGGGAAGGGGTCTGTGAGATCAGTGTAGATGTTGGTTTAGGAGGGGAGGAGAGGAGGGAGGGGGGGAGGGAGGAGGGGAGGGAGGGGGGGAGGGAGGAAGGAGGGGAAGAGGTCAGGGGATCGTTGGGTAAGGTATGGGGGGAAGGGAGGGTAAGGGTCAGGGCTGGGATAGGAGGGATCAAGTCAGTCAGGTTGGGGTGGGGAGGGAGCTTGGTTATGGGTGGGTCGTGGGAGGGAGGGAGGAGAGTCAAGGTCGGGTTAGGAGGGGTCAGGTCAGTCTGGGTCAGGTGAGGGGAGGGCTTTACTCTAGGTGGGGTGCAAGGGGCAGGGGAGGTACGGGTCAAGACTGGGGTGGGAGGGGCTACGTCAGTCTGAGGGGAGTGAGGGGGAGACGTGACTGTAGGTAGGTCCTGGGGGGGAGGTGGGGGGGTAGGGTTTGGGGTCAGGGTGGGGAGGGACTGGTGGGGAGGGTCGTTACATTGGAAGCGGGGTGGGGGAGGTCGGGGTGGGGGGGGCCCACGCCTGCCCTGGTTAGGGTTGGCTGGGTGGGGTAGTACACCGCCCTGGGTGGGGTTGGTGATGGTGTGGGTGGTGGGCCTGCCTCTGTTGGGCAGGCTGAGTCTCCCCCTCCTCTGCAGGGGTGGGAAATCCTCCGTGGAGAAGGACGGGATGGGATTTGGGTATGGGTGGTGGGTAGTCAGAGGGGCTAGGGTGGGGTGGGGGGCGGGACAAGGATACGGACCCGTGGTAGGGTGAGGGTAAGAGGGGTTAGGATGGAGGAGGGAGAGAGACATGGGTAACGGCGGTACTGAGTGGGTGGGCGGGGCCAGGGAGGGCAGGGGGACAGGGAGGGGAGGAGAGGGGAGAGGGAGGGGTATTGGGTTAGAGGGGATGAGAGGAATGGGAGGGGGAAGGGGGTTGGGATGAGCAGGAGGGGGAGAAGTAGATGTGTGTGCATGTGTGTGTGTATGTTGTGTTGCGTGTGTGATGGATGGAAGGACGTGTAAAAGTGTGTTGACCTGGTCTCTTGTAGTGTGGGTGAGTCGTTGGCCGTACCGCTTCTCAGCCCATCCCATTGCAATTTGCAGTGCTATATCATTCCTTAACTGTGGCGGCTGTGTGAGAGAGGTGATAGTAGATTGGTAATGTAATTGAAGAATACCCATAATGCTATTCAACCAGGTTTTTGTACACCCAGTGACCTGTATGTATGTGGCTTCTGTGGGTGCTGCAGGTTTGATGAAATCAGTCAATCTATTGATCTGTCTCACCATGCCCGGGGGGTGAATATGTTCCTCCACCGCCCTATCTGCTACCCCCTTGTGGTGAACTGCTTGTATTAGTTTAAAGTATGTTTTTGCTTGCTTCCTAGTGTCTGCATCCGGTTCGTGGCCTAGTGGTGGTGCATATGTGATGAGTCTATCCCTAATGTTTGTGTGTCTAGGTGGTGCCTGTTCATGGTTCCTATATGTGGTGTATGCTTGTCTAGGTTGTGTGTAGTTGTGTGGTGTGTGTCTGGGTGCATCTATTTGGTGTTGTATGTATCCAGTGGTGTAGTGTGGGGGTCTGTAGTGTTGTTGCGGCCTACTATGTGTATATGCATTAAAATGTGTGGGGTGTATGTTTGGTGTGGGTAGGAGTGGGCGTGTGTGTCTGTATGTGTGTGTGTGTGAGATGGGCCCAGTGTTTGGTGCCCGTACATTTGCAACATTCACACTGCGATACATAATGCATAAAATATAATAACAATGAATTGGAGAGATTTGGACAGCAAGTCAAGATGTAGTGTTGGCTTGCTGTCCAAACACGCTCTTACCGCCGTCCTGTAGTCTACTGTGCTCCCGTGGTCCCTCTGCGCGCAGGCTCTGGACTGTCCCCCACTGGTCTGGATCCGGTGGTGAGGTTGTTCCTTGCGGATGACAAACTGGTGTACTGGTGTAGGTTAAGAAGATCCAGCCAGGGTAAAATGACAGTTCCAGGACCCCGGGCCCAATGGCCTGAGAGCTTTTGCAGTAATCCAAACAGTTAAAAAGCGGCAGAGCCTCTCCAATAAAACCAAAACTTTAATGTTAAAAGTAATAAAATAGCCAAATGGCTAGGATTAAGATCACAGTATAAATCTTGAAAAAGTAAAAAGGCTATCCCTGACGTTTCGCAGTGTTCCTGCTTCATCAGAGGGATACCAAACACTGGGCTGGA
The DNA here is from genome assembly GCF_949987555.1 of Borostomias antarcticus. Classification (NCBI taxonomy): domain Eukaryota; kingdom Metazoa; phylum Chordata; class Actinopteri; order Stomiiformes; family Stomiidae; genus Borostomias; species Borostomias antarcticus. The sequence continues at coordinate 59,142 of NW_028176743.1, forward strand.
TGATCTTTTTTGTAGTCCAGGGAGGTGAGCGGTTAGACCCTCCCTCCCAGGTGTGGTGCTTGGTGATTGGCCGGGTTATTAGGGTGAGTGTTTGTGATTGGTGGTGTACCCTATGATGATATTTGAATTTTGGCGGGAAAACTGCTGGATGTGGGTGTATATTATGCTCCATATTTGTAGATCCTCTGTTTGTGTGTGTGAGCAAATGTTACAAAACAGGAGGGTATAATTCATATAAAAGAGATAAAAGCATATATAGAAAAGACAGGATATGTAAAATATATACAAGGGAAATGTTAAAATAAGAGGATAAAAGTGAACAAATGTAAAGTATAACAGGACTTTATTAAAGGTTTTATAGTGTTGTGAGTGTGATCCGCCGGGCATGGTGAGACAGGGCAAAGATTGTGTAGTGTATTGCAGTGTGTGTGTGCTTCTAAATGTGATGTGGTGGATTGCAATGGGGTGGGTGAGAAGGGGATCCGGTGAGATGTAATTATGTGTATGTATTTATTCCTTTTTAATCTATGTGTGTGTTTCTTATTCATTCTTGTAGGGTCCGTATGCTGTGGTTTCCTGAGGGGTCATGGTGTGGGTAAGTGATGTATTGTGACTATGTGTATGTACCTTAATGTTTCATTGTATGTGTGTACTTCCTTTTCAGGGTCTTATTGTATATTTCTTGAGTTTGTTTATGATGTGATTTGTAGTCTATGTGATGTTATTAATCCATTGTTCTAATGTGTGTGGATGGGTGGGAGGAGGGGAGGAGGGGGGAGGGAGGGGGGAGGGATGAATAGGAAGGGGTTGTTTTGGAAGGGGAGTTGGTTTGGGGTCAGGGTCACTGTTCCATAATCCCCTAGGGGTCTAGGAGGGGGTAAAAAGATAGGGGTTATTTGGTGGAGGGACCTTGGTTAAGGTCAGGTAAAAGGTGGAGGGAGGTGTTAGGGTCAAGGGGTATGGGTGGGGCTCAAATGGTCTAAGAGGGGAGGGGGGTTGGGAGGGGATAAAGGGGTTCAGGTTAGGTTCAGATGAGGAAAAGGGAGATTTAGGGTCAGGGTTAGGGTTTGGGTGGGGGGTAAGGTGTCTAGGGGGGGTTTTAAAGGGAGGGGGGTTGGGGTAGGGGGGTAAGGATTAGGGTCAGTTGAGGGGTGGGGAGGTTAGGGTCAGGGTAAGGGTTTGGGTAGGGGTAAGGTAGTGTACTAGGGGTCTAGGAAGGGATAAGGGAAGGGGAATTAGGGTAAGGGTCAAGATTAGGGTCAGGTAAGGGATGTGAAATTTAGGGTCAGGTTTAGGGTTTGGGTGGGGGTAGGGTAGTATACTAAGGGTCCAGGAGGGGGTAGGGGGAGGGGGGTTGGGGTGGGGAGGCTTAGGGTCAGGAGGTGGGGGGCGGGGAGGTAGGGGACAGTGTTATGGGTGGGGCAGGGGGGAGGGGGGGAGGGAGGAGGGGAGAAGGGGGGGAAAAGGGGGTAGGAGAGGGTGGGAGGGCGGGGGGGAGAAGGGGGGGAGGGGGTAGGAGAGGGTGGGAGGGAGGGGGGAATGGGGGTAGGAGTGGTATAGGAGGAGGACATTTGTGTTCTGTGTGTATCCATGGAGATGTATGTTATAATACCACACAGTAAGCAAGACACAGTAAACCACAGGCAAGGTTATCCAGACAGTAACAGTTTGGGTAATGTACAGTGATTGTAGGCTGGTCGTCATCTCGGTGGGCCCCCGACTGGGGGGGCGCGAGAGGCTGCACAGTAACGCAGATGGGTGGAAAAAGGGGGGGTTTTTTAAGGTGAGTGTATCAGTGGTGGGGAGGAGAGGGAACAAAACGACGGCTCGGGCTGGGTTAGGTATTTGTGTTGGGTTGGGTTTGAAACGACTGGTGTGTCTGTGGTGCACTGGCCTGCCGCATTATTCCCTCCCCAACTATGTGTTGTGTATTTACTATGGTAGACTATGTGTATGCTCTTTTACAGGATGTGTATGGTGTGCTGTGGTGTCCAAGGATCATATTGTGGGTGAGTAATCAGTTCTGGCTATGTGTGTGTATTTACTGTGTTTACTATGTGTACGTGTGTTCTTTTACAGGTCATATATGTTGTTCTGTGGTTCCTGGAGGTCATGATGCAGGTGCGTAATCAGTTTTGGCTATGTGTCTGTAATTATTATGTTGGTCTGTGTATATGTGTGTTCTTTTATAGTGTGTGTATAGTGTATTATGGTTCCCGGGAGGTCATGAATGGGTGAATGATGCATTGTGACTATGTGTACGTCTTTATAGCTTTGGGTTATGTGTATGCTTTTATGCGAATTTGTATGATGTGTTGGGTACAGGCCCCCGAGGAGGGGGCTGTGACACAGGTCAGTGGTGTAATGTTATGTAGGGCTACTGTAGGAAGCTATGGGAAAGGGGGGGCACAGGGGTATAAGTGCTATCAGGGGTTAGTAGTGGGGGTAAAACCATGCAGGGGGAGATGCCAGATCTCCCAAGTGCTGAGTAAAATAAGTGCTAAAAGTCAATAAGTGCCATAAGAAGATAAAAACATAAGTGCTAAAAAATAAATACATGCATCCACACAATGATAAAAGGCATAAGAAAACATCACACATAAGAATATAAAAGCATAAAAAACATAAATGTTAGTGGCCCCAGACAAGGTAAGAGTGTAGGTAAACAGAGGGTTGTTGTTGTATTATGATGAGACCAGTTTGTATTCTTATTTCCCTGTTGTCACTTCCCCTCCCAGGGGGGCCTGTTGTATGTATGATTAAAGTTTTTCATTCAGACCTCCGGGTGTTATTGTTTGTAATGTTTCTATCCATCTGCGTTCCTGTGCCCTCCGTTGCCCCACCGTCCAGGAGGATTGTGCCTGAAGACCACAGATGGTGAGATGTGTGACGGTGTGTTCCTGAAAGTGTGTGATGAGGTGGGTGTCCAGTGTGCCTTTTTTGATATTATACAGGTGTTGTTTGAGACGTGTGCTTATTGAGTGTGATGTTTCCCCTATATAGTGTTTGTGACAGAGTGTGCAGGTGATGATATAAACTACATTGGTTGTGTCCAGAGTGAGGAGGTTCCCTATTGGTGCAGAGGTGTGACTGTGTGGGTTAGTGATGAATTTCCTAGGTCTAAAGTGTTCCTTAAGGGGTGTGGGTGATTTTATAGTGTTCCTGGTGAATTGTGCCTTGATGAGTATATCCTGTAGATTCTTGTTTTTCCGGTATGCTGTGATGAGCCTGTATGATTGGAGTGGTGTGTGTTCCTGCTGTGCTACCGTGAAGTTGTGTCTAAGTGCTGCGTGTAGAGCTGTCCTGCTGTGTGAAAAAGTGGCCACCAGGGGGATAAGTGTGGGCTGCTGGATAGAGGAGGACAATTGGGAAGTGTCTGGGTCCACTGAGGGGTCAGTCAGGTCCGTTGATGTCCCGTGTACTGTCAGGTTCAGGTATGAGTCTGGGTCGTGGTTGCTGAGAGGGGGTGGGGTGGGGCGGGTGGGGTTGTGGCATAGGTAAGGGTCGTGGGGGAGGGGGGGCGGGGCAGGGTAAGGGGAGGAGGAGGGGGAGGGGAAGGGGGCGTGGCTTAGGGCCAGACCGTGGGTGTGCAGTCTGGTCTGGTTGGGGTGGTGAGGGGGGGAGGGGAGGGCATTCTGTGGATGAGGGATGTTGGTGTGTGTGTGTTGTGTCTGTGTGTGTATATGGGGGGTTGGCTGAGAGGGAGAGAGTGACGCCAGCGTGGTGTTTTTTATTGTTCTAAGAAATCTTTTGGAGTAGTGTCTTTTTCTAAGTGCAGTGAAGAGTATGCCTATTGCTTCCTGTAGGTGCTGTTGTGTGGATGAGATTCTATGGTACCGTATGATTTGTGATTTAATGATTCCTCTAAATGTATGCTTTGGGTGGTAACTGTGTTTATGTAGTAGTGCGTGTGTGTCCGTGGGTTTGAAATATACCTTGGTCCTAAGTGTTTTGTGTGTGGGACTATGTGTATGGAAGTAAACTGTAGTGTCTAAAAAATCGATCTCCTGTGTGTGTATGGTGTGTTTGATCTTGATGGATGCATGGTGGGTGTTCAGGGTGTTGATGAAATCTGTAAATAAATCTAAGTGATGGGGCCAGATTCCTATAATGTCGTCTAAAAACCGGTAGTACATGGTGGGTAGGTGTGTGCATTTTGCTAGCGCCTCTCTCTCCCACTCAGCCATGTATATGTTTGCGTAAGCGGGTGCGTATCTTTGGCCCATGGCCGTTCCCTGTACCTGTAGATATTGTTTATTGTCAAAAGTAAAGTTATTGCAGGTGAGGCTAATTTCCAGTAGTGTTAGTAGTTCTTTATCCGGTCTGTGAATGTCTGGGTGACGTGAAAATGCTTTCTGTATTGCGGCTAGTCCGGCTTGTGTGTTAATATTAGTGTATAAACTATCGATATCTATAGTGAAGATGTATGCTTGGGAGGGAACGACCATGGACCTGATTTTATGTATGAAATCATATGTGTCCTTCAGGTAGCTGGGGTGTCTGCTGGAGAGGGGATTGAGGAAATGGTCTATGTACTGTGAGATGTTGTTAGATTCGCTGCTGCAATCTGAGACTATTGGCCGGCCAGGAGGAACCTGAAAGGGAATGGTCCATGTTGTTGGGTCTTTATGTATTTTTGGAAGTAGGTAAAAGAGTCTCTGTCGGGGTTGGTCTGGTCCCAGTAAGAAGTTATGTTGCTTGTATGTGATGTAACCGTGACTGTAGATGGTGTGTAGTATTTGTCTGAGTCTGGTCTGTGTCTGTTCTTGTATACTGTTGTCTATGTGTTTGTAGTAGGTTGTATTGGAGAGTTGCCTGTTGGCCTCTATTAAATACTGATATTTATCCATGATAATGATTTTGGAACCTTTATCTGCCGGTTTGATGACTATGTGTGGGTTGTTTTTAAGTTGGTTGATTGCTTCCCTCTCTATATGTGTGATGTTATCAGTCCGGTCTGGTGTGGGTAGATAGATCTGTAGTGTATGTATGTTGTTGTGTATAAGTCGCCTAATTGGTTTCCCCACCCGGGAGGATGCAGGCTCCCAGGTGGAGGGGTGTATGAATGGTGTGTGGTCGTCGTTCGTGTTGTATTTAAAATAGTCAGTTATTTTAAGTCGTCTGTGGTAGTGATGGATATCCCTCTGAAGTTCCTCCTGGTCAAAGCTGGTGGGTTGTGGGATGAAGCTCAATCCCCTCTCCAGTAGTTGAATTTGGGCAGGGGTGGGGTGGAAGGATTTAGAAAGGTTAAGGATGTTGGAGGGGGCTGTAAGGGAAAAGGGGTTGGGTCTATCGCCCTCCTCTGGTCCAGCAGTAGGTGAACCCAGAGTGGGGGAGGGGGGAGGGGGCGTGGTCCGGGTGGGCGGGGTTAGTGCACACCGTGGGTTAGAATGTATGTGTGGAGGGGTTAGTGGCTAGGGGGAGTGCAATTGTGTCCACCAGTGTCTGAGAATTTTAGATGCCGTTATGCCCGTCCAGTGTATATTGTCACCCTCTGTGAAAAACTGCTCCCGTGGAATGCATGTGAGGTGAGGGAATTTAGTCCGGATGTGCTCATTGAGTGTTTTGAGATTGTGTTTGTCCCGTGTGTCCAGGTGTTGTGAAAAATGTATGAGGGGGATGTATATGGTGGCGTTAGGAAAGATTTCCTGTGATTTTCTGTACATAGATGTGATTTGTTTACGGGTGGTCTTTTCGGCACTTGTATCCTTGTTGTTGAGGCCCACCGAGATGACAAGCAGCTCTACTGTGGGGTCAACGGGTGTTTTGGTGATGATGCCTTCCATGTGCCAGATTTTTGCCCCCGGGTAACTGTCTATTTGTAGTCTGTTGTGAAAGTATAGTGGTATTCTGTGAAGGTTGGAGTCGCCGATGATGAGATATGGTTTGTGAGCCTGAATGTTCCAATCCTGCACTTTTCTGGAGTCCCTTGCCTTGTGATAAACTGGTTTGCTTCCTGTGGGACACTGTAATGTGGGTGCTGTGATTGAGGTAGGAGTGTGTGTGTATGTAGCGTGTGCTGGCATGAGTGTGTGTGTGGGTGTATGTGTGTGTGTGGGCGTGTGTATGGGTGTGTGTGTGTGTGTGGGTGTAGATGTGCGTGTGTCCGTGTGTGTGTTTGTGGTTGTGTGTGCATTTGTATGTGTGTGTGTGGATGGTATGTGTGTGTTGTTATGTGTGGGTGTAGGTGTGTGTGTGTCTATGTGTGTGTTTGTGATTGCATGTGTGTTAGTATGTGGGCGTGTGAGGGGTGTGTGTGTGTTTGTATGTGTATGTGTGGAGGGTGTGTGTATGTTTCTATGTGTGGGTGTATTTACCAATGTGTGTGTGTCTGTGTCTGGGGCAGCGTCGGTTGGCAGGGAGAGTCCCCCAGGCAGGTTTTTGTTTGGCTCAGACTGGGCTGTACTGGGAGGTTTCCCTTTAATATGCCCCTTTGTCATCATGATGTTGGTTGCCGTGATGTTGCTCTGCCTGCTGGGGGAGCTCTCCCCCCTTCCGGCGCCGCCTGTAGATGTAAAAATATGTTGTGTGGTTAGTGGGGTGTATTGTATGTTGGGTGTATTAAGTGCTGGTGTGTGCGTTATGTCTGCTGTGTACCTGTTCGTGCTTGATATGTCTGTTGCATTCTCTGTCCTCCGTCCTATAACCACCCGGGCCTCTAGGGGTCCCGGTATGGGTCTGTGGCTGGGTGGTGATGTGTGTAAGGAGGGGGATGGGGCAGGAAGGGGGGAAGAGGAGGAGCCATCAGGGGAGAAGGACAAGGAGAAATTAGCTGGGGGAATGGATAGGGGGGATAGAGAATGTATTGAAATGTTATGTAAATGTATGTTAGGGTCCAGTGTCTGAGGGGGAGTACCTGTGTTGGAGAATGAGTTGGGTGTGGAAGTTTGTATGGGTGGTACGCGGGACTTAGGGGAAGAGGGGGATCCTCTCTCCTGCCCTTCTGTTTGGGGGAGAGAAGGTGAAGTGAGAAGGTGTTGTGAGAGTGTGTTGGTATGTGCTGTAAGGGGTTGTGAAGTAAGGGAAGGGGTCTGTGAGATCAGTGTAGATGTTGGTTTAGGAGGGGAGGAGAGGAGGGAGGGGGGGAGGGAGGAGGGGAGGGAGGGGGGGAGGGAGGAAGGAGGGGAAGAGGTCAGGGGATCGTTGGGTAAGGTATGGGGGGAAGGGAGGGTAAGGGTCAGGGCTGGGATAGGAGGGATCAAGTCAGTCAGGTTGGGGTGGGGAGGGAGCTTGGTTATGGGTGGGTCGTGGGAGGGAGGGAGGAGAGTCAAGGTCGGGTTAGGAGGGGTCAGGTCAGTCTGGGTCAGGTGAGGGGAGGGCTTTACTCTAGGTGGGGTGCAAGGGGCAGGGGAGGTACGGGTCAAGACTGGGGTGGGAGGGGCTACGTCAGTCTGAGAGAAGTGAGGGGGAGACGTGACTGTAGGTAGGTCCTGGGGGGGAGGTGGGGGGGTAGGGTTTGGGGTCAGGGTGGGGAGGGACTGGTGGGGAGGGTCGTTACATTGGAAGCGGGGTGGGGGAGGTCGGGGTGGGGGGGGTCCACGCCTGCCCTGGTTAGGGTTGGCTGGGTGGGGTAGTACACCGCCCTGGGTGGGGTTGGTGATGATGTTGGTGGTGGGCCTGCCTCTGTTGGGCAGGCTGAGTCTCCCCCTCCTCTGCAGGGGTGGGAAATCCTCCGTGGAGAAGGACGGGATGGGATTTGGGTCTGGGTAGTGGGTAGTCAGAGGGGTTAGGATGGGGTGGGGGGCGGGACAAGGATACGGACCCGTGGTAGGGTGAGGGTAAGAGGGGTTAGGATGGAGGAGGGAGAGAGACATGGGTAACGGCGGTACTGAGTGGGTGGGCGGGGCCAGGGAGGGCAGGGGGACAGGGAGGGGAGGAGAGGGGAGAGGGAGGGGTATTGGGTTAGAGGGGATGAGAGGAATGGGAGGGGGAAGGGGGTTGGGATGAGCAGGAGGGGGAGAAGTAGATGTGTGTGCATGTGTGTGTGTATGTTGTGTTGCGTGTGTGATGGATGGAAGGACGTGTAAAAGTGTGTTGACCTGGTCTCTTGTAGTGTGGGTGAGTCGTTGGCCGTACCGCTTCTCAGCCCATCCCATTGCAATTTGCAGTGCTATATCATTCCTTAACTGTGGCGGCTGTGTGAGAGAGGTGATAGTAGATTGGTAATGTAATTGAAGAATACCCATAATGCTATTCAACCAGGTTTTTGTACACCCAGTGACCTGTATGTATGTGGCTTCTGTGGGTGCTGCAGGTTTGATGAAATCAGTCAATCTATTGATCTGTCTCACCATGCCCGGGGGGTGAATATGTTCCTCCACCGCCCTATCTGCTACCCCCTTGTGGTGAACTGCTTGTATTAGTTTAAAGTATGTTTTTGCTTGTTTCCTAGTGTCTGCATCCGGTTCGTGGCCTAGTGGTGGTGCATGTGTGATGAGTCTGTCCCTAATGTTTGTGTGTCTAGGTGGTGCCTGTTCATGGTTCCTATATGTGGTGTATGCTTGTCTAGGTTGTGTGTAGTTGTGTGGTGTGTGTCTGGGTGCATCTATTTGGTGTTGTATGTATCCAGTGGTGTAGTGTGGGGGTCTGTAGTGTTGTTGCGGCCTACTATGTGTATATGCATTAAAATGTGTGGGGTGTATGTTTGGTGTGGGTAGGAGTGGGCGTGTGTGTCTGTATGTGTGTGTGTGTGAGATGGGCCCAGTGTTTGGTGCCCGTACATTTGCAACATTCACACTGCGATACATAATGCATAAAATATAATAACAATGAATTGGAGAGATTTGGACAGCAAGTCAAGATGTAGTGTTGGCTTGCTGTCCAAACACGCTCTTACCGCCGTCCTGTAGTCTACTGTGCTCCCGTGGTCCCTCTGCGCGCAGGCTCTGGACTGTCCCCCACTGGTCTGGATCCGGTGGTGAGGTTGTTCCTTGCGGATGACAAACTGGTGTACTGGTGTAGGTTAAGAAGATCCAGCCAGGGTAAAATGACAGTTCCAGGACCCCGGGCCCAATGGCCTGAGAGCTTTTGCAGTAATCCAAACAGTTAAAAAGCGGCAGAGCCTCTCCAATAAAACCAAAACTTTAATGTTAAAAGTAATAAAATAGCCAAATGGCTAGGATTAAGATCACAGTATAAATCTTGAAAAAGTAAAAAGGCTATCCCTGACGTTTCGCAGTGTTCCTGCTTCATCAGAGGGATACCAAACACTGGGCTGGATGATCTTTTTTGTAGTCCAGGGAGGTGAGCGGTTAGACCCTCCCTCCCAGGTGTGGTGCTTGTTGATTGGCCGGGTTATTAGGGTGAGTGTTTGTGATTGGTGGTGTGCCCTATGATGATATTTGAATTTTGGCGGGAAAACTGCTGGATGTGGGTGTATATTATGCTCCATATTTGTAGATCCTCTGTTTGTGTGTGTGAGCAAATGTTACAAAACAGGAGGGTATAATTCATATAAAAGAGATAAAAGCATATATAGAAAAGACAGGATATGTAAAATATATACAAGGGAAATGTTAAAATAAGAGGATAAAAGTGAACAAATGTAAAGTATAACAGGACTTTATTAAAGGTTTTATAGTGTTGTGAGTGTGATCCGCCGGGCATGGTGAGACAGGGCAAAGATTGTGTAGTGTATGGCAGTGTGTGTGAGCTTCTAAATGTGATGTGGTGGATTGCAATGGGGTGGGTGAGAAGGGGATCCGGTGAGATGTAATTATGTGTATGTATTTATTCCTTTTTAATCTATGTGTGTGTTTCTTATTCATTCTTGTAGGGTCCGTATGCTGTGGTTTCCTGAGGGGTCATGGTGTGGGTAAGTGATGTATTGTGACTATGTGTATGTACCTTAATGTTTCATTGTATGTGTGTACTTCCTTTTCAGGGTCTTATTGTATATTTCTTGAGTTTGTTTATGATGTGATTTGTAGTCTATGTGATGTTATTAATCCATTGTTCTAATGTGTGTGGATGGGTGGGAGGAGGGGAGGAGGGGGGAGGGAGGGGGGAGGGATGAATAGGAAGGGGTTGTTTTGGAAGGGGAGTTGGTTTGGGGTCAGGGTCACTGTTCCATAATCCCCTAGGGGTCTAGGAGGGGGTAAAAAGATAGGGGTTATTTGGTGGAGGGACCTTGGTTAAGGTCAGGTAAAAGGTGGAGGGAGGTGTTAGGGTCAAGGGATATGGGTGGGGCTCAAATGGTCTAAGAGGGGAGGGGGGTTGGGAGGGGATAAAGGGGTTCAGGTTAGGTTCAGATGAGGAAAAGGGAGATTTAGGGTCAGGGTTAGGGTTTGGGTGGGGGGTAAGGTGTCTAGGGGGGGTTTTAAAGGGAGGGGGGTTGGGGTAGGGGGGTAAGGATTAGGGTCAGTTGAGGGGTGGGGAGGTTAGGGTCAGGGTAAGGGTTTGGGTAGGGGTAAGGTAGTGTACTAGGGGTCTAGGAAGGGATAAGGGAAGGGGAATTAGGGTAAGGGTCAAGATTAGGGTCAGGTAAGGGATGTGAAATTTAGGGTCAGGTTTAGGGTTTGGGTGGGGGTAGGGTAGTATACTAAGGGTCCAGGAGGGGGTAGGGGGAGGGGGGTTGGGGTGGGGAGGCTTAGGGTCAGGTGGGGGGCGGGGAGGTAGGGGACAGTGTTATGGGTGGGGCAGGGGGGAGGGGGGGAGGGAGGAGGGGAGAAGGGGGGGAAAAGGGGGTAGGAGAGGGTGGGAGGGCGGGGGGGAGAAGGGGGGGAGGGGGTAGGAGAGGGTGGGAGGGAGGGGGGAATGGGGGTAGGAGTGGTATAGGAGGAGGACATTTGTGTTCTGTGTGTATCCATGGAGATGTATGTTATAATACCACACAGTAAGCAAGACACAGTAAACCACAGGCAAGGTTATCCAGACAGTAACAGTTTGGGTAATGTACAGTGATTGTAGGCTGGTCGTCATCTCGGTGGGCCCCCGACTGGGGGGGCGCGAGAGGCTGCACAGTAACGCAGATGGGTGGAAAAAGGGGGGGTTTTTTAAGGTGAGTGTATCAGTGGTGGGGAGGAGAGGGAACAAAACGACGGCTCGGGCTGGGTTAGGTATTTGTGTTGGGTTGGGTTTGAAACGACTGGTGTGTCTGTGGTGCACTGGCCTGCCGCATTATTCCCTCCCCAACTATGTGTTGTGTATTTACTATGGTAGACTATGTGTATGCTCTTTTACAGGATGTGTATGGTGTGCTGTGGTGTCCAAGGATCATATTGTGGGTGAGTAATCAGTTCTGGCTATGTGTGTGTATTTACTGTGTTTACTATGTGTACGTGTGTTCTTTTACAGGTCATATATGTTGTTCTGTGGTTCCTGGAGGTCATGATGCAGGTGCGTAATCAGTTTTGGCTATGTGTCTGTAATTATTATGTTGGTCTGTGTATATGTGTGTTCTTTTATAGTGTGTGTATAGTGTATTATGGTTCCCGGGAGGTCATGAATGGGTGAATGATGCATTGTGACTATGTGTACGTCTTTATAGCTTTGGGTTATGTGTATGCTTTTATGCGAATTTGTATGATGTGTTGGGTACAGGCCCCCGAGGAGGGGGCTGTGACACAGGTCAGTGGTGTAATGTTATGTAGGGCTACTGTAGGAAGCTATGGGAAAGGGGGGGCACAGGGGTATAAGTGCTATCAGGGGTTAGTAGTGGGGGTAAAACCATGCAGGGGGAGATGCCAGATCTCCCAAGTGCTGAGTAAAATAAGTGCTAAAAGTCAATAAGTGCCATAAGAAGATAAAAACATAAGTGCTAAAAAATAAATACATGCATCCACACAATGATAAAAGGCATAAGAAAACATCACACATAAGAATATAAAAGCATAAAAAACATAAATGTTAGTGGCCCCAGACAAGGTAAGAGTGTAGGTAAACAGAGGGTTGTTGTTGTATTATGATGAGACCAGTTTGTATTCTTATTTCCCTGTTGTCACTTCCCCTCCCAGGGGGGCCTGTTGTATGTATGATTAAAGTTTTTCATTCAGACCTCCGGGTGTTATTGTTTGTAATGTTTCTATCCATCTGCGTTCCTGTGCCCTCCGTTGCCCCACCGTCCAGGAGGATTGTGCCTGAAGACCACAGATGGTGAGATGTGTGACGGTGTGTTCCTGAAAGTGTGTGATGAGGTGGGTGTCCAGTGTGCCTTTTTTGATATTATACAGGTGTTGTTTGAGACGTGTGCTTATTGAGTGTGATGTTTCCCCTATATAGTGTTTGTGACAGAGTGTGCAGGTGATGATATAAACTACATTGGTTGTGTCCAGAGTGAGGAGGTTCCCTATTGGTGCAGAGGTGTGACTGTGTGGGTTAGTGATGAATTTCCTAGGTCTAAAGTGTTCCTTAAGGGGTGTGGGTGATTTTATAGTGTTCCTGGTGAATTGTGCCTTGATGAGTATATCCTGTAGATTCTTGTTTTTCCGGTATGCTGTGATGAGCCTGTATGATTGGAGTGGTGTGTGTTCCTGCTGTGCTACCGTGAAGTTGTGTCTAAGTGCTGCGTGTAGAGCTGTCCTGCTGTGTGAAAAAGTGGCCACCAGGGGGATAAGTGTGGGCTGCTGGATAGAGGAGGACAATTGGGAAGTGTCTGGGTCCACTGAGGGGTCAGTCAGGTCCGTTGATGTCCCGTGTACTGTCAGGTTCAGGTATGAGTCTGGGTCGTGGTTGCTGAGAGGGGGTGGGGTGGGGCGGGTGGGGTTGTGGCATAGGTAAGGGTCGTGGGGGAGGGGGGGCGGGGCAGGGTAAGGGGAGGAGGAGGGGGAGGGGAAGGGGGCGTGGCTTAGGGCCAGACCGTGGGTGTGCAGTCTGGTCTGGTTGGGGTGGTGAGGGGGGGAGGGGAGGGCATTCTGTGGATGAGGGATGTTGGTGTGTGTGTGTTGTGTCTGTGTGTGTATATGGGGGGTTGGCTGAGAGGGAGAGAGTGACGCCAGCGTGGTGTTTTTTATTGTTCTAAGAAATCTTTTGGAGTAGTGTCTTTTTCTAAGTGCAGTGAAGAGTATGCCTATTGCTTCCTGTAGGTGCTGTTGTGTGGATGAGATTCTATGGTACCGTATGATTTGTGATTTAATGATTCCTCTAAATGTATGCTTTGGGTGGTAACTGTGTTTATGTAGTAGTGCGTGTGTGTCCGTGGGTTTGAAATATACCTTGGTCCTAAGTGTTTTGTGTGTGGGACTATGTGTATGGAAGTAAACTGTAGTGTCTAAAAAATCGATCTCCTGTGTGTGTATGGTGTGTTTGATCTTGATGGATGCATGGTGGGTGTTCAGGGTGTTGATGAAATCTGTAAATAAATCTAAGTGATGGGGCCAGATTCCTATAATGTCGTCTAAAAACCGGTAGTACATGGTGGGTAGGTGTGTGCATTTTGCTAGCGCCTCTCTCTCCCACTCAGCCATGTATATGTTTGCGTAAGCGGGTGCGTATCTTTGGCCCATGGCCGTTCCCTGTACCTGTAGATATTGTTTATTGTCAAAAGTAAAGTTATTGCAGGTGAGGCTAATTTCCAGTAGTGTTAGTAGTTCTTTATCCGGTCTGTGAATGTCTGGGTGACGTGAAAATGCTTTCTGTATTGCGGCTAGTCCGGCTTGTGTGTTAATATTAGTGTATAAACTATCGATATCTATAGTGAAGATGTATGCTTGGGAGGGAACGACCATGGACCTGATTTTATGTATGAAATCATATGTGTCCTTCAGGTAGCTGGGGTGTCTGCTGGAGAGGGGATTGAGGAAATGGTCTATGTACTGTGAGATGTTGTTAGATTCGCTGCTGCAATCTGAGACTATTGGCCGGCCAGGAGGAACCTGAAAGGGAATGGTCCATGTTGTTGGGTCTTTATGTATTTTTGGAAGTAGGTAAAAGAGTCTCTGTCGGGGTTGGTCTGGTCCCAGTAAGAAGTTATGTTGCTTGTATGTGATGTAACCGTGACTGTAGATGGTGTGTAGTATTTGTCTGAGTCTGGTCTGTGTCTGTTCTTGTATACTGTTGTCTATGTGTTTGTAGTAGGTTGTATTGGAGAGTTGCCTGTTGGCCTCTATTAAATACTGATATTTATCCATGATAATGATTTTGGAACCTTTATCTGCCGGTTTGATGACTGGGTTAGGGTTAGGGTTAGGGTTAGGGTTAGGGTTAGGGTTAGGGTTAGGGGTTAGGGTTAGGGTTAGGGTTAGGGTTAGGGTTAGGGTTAGGGTTAGGGTTAGGGGTTAGGGGTTAGGGTGAGGGTGAGGGTGAGGGTGAGGGTGAGGGTGAGGGTGAGGGTGAGGGTGAGGGTTAGGGTGAGGGTTAGGGTTAGGGTTAGGGTTAGGGTTGGTGGGTTAGGGTTAGGGTTAGGGTTAGGGTTAGGGTTAGGGTTGGTGGGTTAGGGTTAGGGTTAGGGTTAGGGTTAGGGTTAGGGGTTAGGGTTAGGGTTAGGGGTTAGGGTTAGGGTTAGGGTTAGGGTTAGGGTTAGGGGTTAGGGTTAGGGGTTAGGGTTAGGGTTAGGGTTAGGGTTAGGGTTAGGGTTAGGGTTAGGGGTTAGGGTTAGGGTTAGGGTTAGGGTTAGGGGTTAGGGTTAGGGTTAGGGTTAGGGTTAGGGTTAGGGGTTAGGGTTAGGGTTAGGGTTAGGGTTAGGGTTAGGGTTAGGGTTGGGTTAGGGTTAGGGTTAGGGTTAGGGTTAGGGTTAGGGTTAGGGTTAGGTTAGGGTTAGGGTTAGGGTTAGGGTTAGGGTTAGGGTTAGGGGTTAGGGTTAGGGTTAGGGTTAGGGTTAGGGTTAGGGTTAGGTGGTTCGGGGTCCCACTAGTTTCCCTGCGTGTCTAGTGACACCACAGTTTGGCATAGAAACTAACGGCAATGCACAGGCCGACGCATGCTATTAAAGGAACTCTCTGCAGTATGCGATTGACCCAAAATTATAAATGCATGAGAGAGAGAGAGAGAGAGAGAGAGAGAGAGAGAGTTGAGACTGAGTGAAAGGGGTGCAGTGACTACCGCTGGGACCAAAGGCCCCGCCACCTTCCTTGCCCGACTAGGCATACTCAGGATCTCTACTCCCTCCCCTCCCCTCCAAGAGGAGGGAGAGAGAGAGAGAGAGAGAGAGAGAGAGAGAGGAGAACGCGCGTGCGTTCGAGAGTTGAGGCTCCAATGATGTCTTGATTCTTCATAGATGGCAGAGGTTATGTTGAGGTACACAGTCTGTGATTAGGTTTAGGTATGAGGTCCTGTGGGTTAGGTTTAGAGTCATGGGTAGAGATAGGCGGTCCTTCGGCAGAGGTTATGTTTAGGTACCCAGTCCGTGATTAGGTTTAGGTATGAGGCCCTGTGATTAGGTTTAGGTTGGGGTCCTGTGGGTTAGGTTTAGAGTTATGGGTAGGGATAGGCTTAGGTTTAAGTAAATAACCTGTGATTAGGGTCAGGTGTGAAGTCCTGTAGGATTAGGGTAAGAATTAAGGCCAGAGATAGGCATAAGCATGTGCAAGAGAGAGAGAGAGACTGAGAGAGACTGAGAGAGAGAGAGAGAGAGAGAGAGAGAGAGAGAGACAAAACTGAGTGAAGAAGGGGTGCAGTGTCTACCGCTGGGACCAAAGGCCCCGCCACCTTCCCTGCCTGACTAGGCTTACCCAGGCTCTCTACACCCTCCCCTCCAAGCGGAGAGAGAGAGAGAGAGAGAGAGAGAGAGAGGGAGCGGAGAAAGCGCATGCATTCGAGAGTTGAGACTTCAATTATTGTGGGTTGAGGTTTTGATTCAAATGAGAATTTAGTTTGAGACAATAGTATTAAAAGACTCGGCCACTAAGCCTTACATTGTGACTATGCTAACTAAGATATTACTGGCCTACTATGAATTTTAAGGGGCCATACAGTCTACAGATTATTAAGAAAGCTAAATATTGGAACACAATCATCAGTAGTTACCCAGACGTCAACGGATGTTTCGACCATACAACTATACACCCTCGGTCTGGGCTGGTCCACCAGGAGAGATCAAGTCCCAGTGTGTGTTCCTCAGGGTCAATCAGACAGTTTTTAGACTTAAAGGTGTATTGAGAGCTATGTTTTAATCTATTTTGAAGTGAAATCTGCAAGGGGATTAACTCATATGATTAACCTAACGTTTTAAAGGGTATTAACCAGTAATTACTATAACAAAAGAATATTGAATACTTAATATTAAGGAAACAAACCTGATCCGCTGATCTTTATGGGTCGCTCCTGGGTCTCCATATGTGGCATCAGGCCAAACTGGTAGTTATTTCAGTTGTACATAAACTAATATTAAGACCTAGATGCAATTAAAATTTAATAAAAAAGCTAAAAGTACAACTACAATTACCGACTGCTGCTAGATTTAACGAAACGGAATAAGGGGATTAGCGAACGCCAAGAAACAAGCTGAGTGTAGGTCTCTCCTCTTGTGCATGTCTCCTCCATGGCTCCACCGGTCTTCTGGTCATCTTGAGAGGTGTGAAGCTCCTTTTATAATGTAAGCCCCGCCCCCTAAAATTAGGACTTGCTAGGTTTCTTGGAATAATATTAGAGGGGTGACAGAAAAATAAGCAGGATTAGGAGGATGATAGGGAGAGAAGGGGAACTGTGGCACAGACGGTTACTCACTCATCATCAAATCGCAGTTGTACTCATTTAAGAGTTAAAAGGACGGGCGGAGGTTTCACCACCTGTTGTAGAGGGAAGGGGAGGGGAAGAGGGGACTATAGGGAGAGAAGGGGAACTGTGGCACAGACGGTTACTCACTCATCATCAAATCGCAGTTGTACTCATTTAAGAGTTAAAAGGACGGGCGGAGGTTTCACCACCTGTTGTAGAGGGAAGGGGAGGGGAAGAGGGGACTATAGGGAGAGAAGGGGAACTGTGGCACAGACGGTTACTCACTCATCATCAAATCGCAGTTGTACTCATTTAAGAGTTAAAAGGACGGGCGGAGGTTTCACCATCTGTAGTGCAGGTAGAAAGGAGAGAGAAAAGGAATATAATATTTTGGATGGTAAGAACCAATCATTATTAGTCCTAAATAACTATCTAAGGGAAATTAGAAATAGAAAGGACTATTAACGGAATAAGAGTTACGGAACGGAATAAGAGTTAGCGAAAAACCAATTGTTTTCAGTCTTAAGTTACTTGCTCCCTGGCTCCAATTGCCTTCAGGTAGCCTCGAGGGTTGTTCCAAGGAGGGATGTATATACAAGATTGGGGGTGGGTCAAAGGCAAGTTAGCTTATGAGAGAACCCCATCTGTCCGATGGCACGGGCGAGTTAGGTGGTTCGGGGTCCCACTAGTTTCCCTGCGTGTCTAGTGACACCACAGTTTGGCATAGAAACTAACGGCAATGCACAGGCCGACGCATGCTATTAAAGGAACTCTCTGCAGTATGCGATTGACCCAAAATTATAAATGCATGAGAGAGAGAGAGAGAGAGAGAGAGAGAGAGAGAGTTGAGACTGAGTGAAAGGGGTGCAGTGACTACCGCTGGGACCAAAGGCCCCGCCACCTTCCTTGCCCGACTAGGCATACTCAGGATCTCTACTCCCTCCCCTCCCCTCCAAGAGGAGGGAGAGAGAGAGAGAGAGAGAGAGAGAGAGAGAGGAGAACGCGCGTGCGTTCGAGAGTTGAGGCTCCAATGATGTCTTGATTCTTCATAGATGGCAGAGGTTATGTTGAGGTACACAGTCTGTGATTAGGTTTAGGTATGAGGTCCTGTGGGTTAGGTTTAGAGTCATGGGTAGAGATAGGCGGTCCTTCGGCAGAGGTTATGTTTAGGTACCCAGTCCGTGATTAGGTTTAGGTATGAGGCCCTGTGATTAGGTTTAGGTTGGGGTCCTGTGGGTTAGGTTTAGAGTTATGGGTAGGGATAGGCTTAGGTTTAAGTAAATAACCTGTGATTAGGGTCAGGTGTGAAGTCCTGTAGGATTAGGGTAAGAATTAAGGCCAGAGATAGGCATAAGCATGTGCAAGAGAGAGAGAGAGACTGAGAGAGACTGAGAGAGAGAGAGAGAGAGAGAGAGAGAGAGAGACAAAACTGAGTGAAGAAGGGGTGCAGTGTCTACCGCTGGGACCAAAGGCCCCGCCACCTTCCCTGCCTGACTAGGCTTACCCAGGCTCTCTACACCCTCCCCTCCAAGCGGAGAGAGAGAGAGAGAGAGAGAGAGAGAGAGGGAGCGGAGAAAGCGCATGCATTCGAGAGTTGAGACTTCAATTATTGTGGGTTGAGGTTTTGATTCAAATGAGAATTTAGTTTGAGACAATAGTATTAAAAGACTCGGCCACTAAGCCTTACATTGTGACTATGCTAACTAAGATATTACTGGCCTACTATGAATTTTAAGGGGCCATACAGTCTACAGATTATTAAGAAAGCTAAATATTGGAACACAATCATCAGTAGTTACCCAGACGTCAACGGATGTTTCGACCATACAACTATACACCCTCGGTCTGGGCTGGTCCACCAGGAGAGATCAAGTCCCAGTGTGTGTTCCTCAGGGTCAATCAG
Organism: Borostomias antarcticus; assembly: GCF_949987555.1. Taxonomy (NCBI): domain Eukaryota; kingdom Metazoa; phylum Chordata; class Actinopteri; order Stomiiformes; family Stomiidae; genus Borostomias; species Borostomias antarcticus. Next base: position 77,635 of record NW_028176743.1, read on the forward strand.
ACAGTTTTTAGACTTAAAGGTGTATTGAGAGCTATGTTTTAATCTATTTTGAAGTGAAATCTGCAAGGGGATTAACTCATATGATTAACCTAACGTTTTAAAGGGTATTAACCAGTAATTACTATAACAAAAGAATATTGAATACTTAATATTAAGGAAACAAACCTGATCCGCTGATCTTTATGGGTCGCTCCTGGGTCTCCATATGTGGCATCAGGCCAAACTGGTAGTTATTTCAGTTGTACATAAACTAATATTAAGACCTAGATGCAATTAAAATTTAATAAAAAAGCTAAAAGTACAACTACAATTACCGACTGCTGCTAGATTTAACGAAACGGAATAAGGGGATTAGCGAACGCCAAGAAACAAGCTGAGTGTAGGTCTCTCCTCTTGTGCATGTCTCCTCCATGGCTCCACCGGTCTTCTGGTCATCTTGAGAGGTGTGAAGCTCCTTTTATAATGTAAGCCCCGCCCCCTAAAATTAGGACTTGCTAGGTTTCTTGGAATAATATTAGAGGGGTGACAGAAAAATAAGCAGGATTAGGAGGATGATAGGGAGAGAAGGGGAACTGTGGCACAGACGGTTACTCACTCATCATCAAATCGCAGTTGTACTCATTTAAGAGTTAAAAGGACGGGCGGAGGTTTCACCACCTGTTGTAGAGGGAAGGGGAGGGGAAGAGGGGACTATAGGGAGAGAAGGGGAACTGTGGCACAGACGGTTACTCACTCATCATCAAATCGCAGTTGTACTCATTTAAGAGTTAAAAGGACGGGCGGAGGTTTCACCACCTGTTGTAGAGGGAAGGGGAGGGGAAGAGGGGACTATAGGGAGAGAAGGGGAACTGTGGCACAGACGGTTACTCACTCATCATCAAATCGCAGTTGTACTCATTTAAGAGTTAAAAGGACGGGCGGAGGTTTCACCATCTGTAGTGCAGGTAGAAAGGAGAGAGAAAAGGAATATAATATTTTGGATGGTAAGAACCAATCATTATTAGTCCTAAATAACTATCTAAGGGAAATTAGAAATAGAAAGGACTATTAACGGAATAAGAGTTACGGAACGGAATAAGAGTTAGCGAAAAACCAATTGTTTTCAGTCTTAAGTTACTTGCTCCCTGGCTCCAATTGCCTTCAGGTAGCCTCGAGGGTTGTTCCAAGGAGGGATGTATATACAAGATTGGGGGTGGGTCAAAGGCAAGTTAGCTTATGAGAGAACCCCATCTGTCCGATGGCACGGGCGAGTTAGGTGGTTCGGGGTCCCACTAGTTTCCCTGCGTGTCTAGTGACACCACAGTTTGGCATAGAAACTAACGGCAATGCACAGGCCGACGCATGCTATTAAAGGAACTCTCTGCAGTATGCGATTGACCCAAAATTATAAATGCATGAGAGAGAGAGAGAGAGAGAGAGAGAGAGAGAGAGTTGAGACTGAGTGAAAGGGGTGCAGTGACTACCGCTGGGACCAAAGGCCCCGCCACCTTCCTTGCCCGACTAGGCATACTCAGGATCTCTACTCCCTCCCCTCCCCTCCAAGAGGAGGGAGAGAGAGAGAGAGAGAGAGAGAGAGAGAGAGGAGAACGCGCGTGCGTTCGAGAGTTGAGGCTCCAATGATGTCTTGATTCTTCATAGATGGCAGAGGTTATGTTGAGGTACACAGTCTGTGATTAGGTTTAGGTATGAGGTCCTGTGGGTTAGGTTTAGAGTCATGGGTAGAGATAGGCGGTCCTTCGGCAGAGGTTATGTTTAGGTACCCAGTCCGTGATTAGGTTTAGGTATGAGGCCCTGTGATTAGGTTTAGGTTGGGGTCCTGTGGGTTAGGTTTAGAGTTATGGGTAGGGATAGGCTTAGGTTTAAGTAAATAACCTGTGATTAGGGTCAGGTGTGAAGTCCTGTAGGATTAGGGTAAGAATTAAGGCCAGAGATAGGCATAAGCATGTGCAAGAGAGAGAGAGAGACTGAGAGAGACTGAGAGAGAGAGAGAGAGAGAGAGAGAGAGAGAGACAAAACTGAGTGAAGAAGGGGTGCAGTGTCTACCGCTGGGACCAAAGGCCCCGCCACCTTCCCTGCCTGACTAGGCTTACCCAGGCTCTCTACACCCTCCCCTCCAAGCGGAGAGAGAGAGAGAGAGAGAGAGAGAGAGAGGGAGCGGAGAAAGCGCATGCATTCGAGAGTTGAGACTTCAATTATTGTGGGTTGAGGTTTTGATTCAAATGAGAATTTAGTTTGAGACAATAGTATTAAAAGACTCGGCCACTAAGCCTTACATTGTGACTATGCTAACTAAGATATTACTGGCCTACTATGAATTTTAAGGGGCCATACAGTCTACAGATTATTAAGAAAGCTAAATATTGGAACACAATCATCAGTAGTTACCCAGACGTCAACGGATGTTTCGACCATACAACTATACACCCTCGGTCTGGGCTGGTCCACCAGGAGAGATCAAGTCCCAGTGTGTGTTCCTCAGGGTCAATCAGACAGTTTTTAGACTTAAAGGTGTATTGAGAGCTATGTTTTAATCTATTTTGAAGTGAAATCTGCAAGGGGATTAACTCATATGATTAACCTAACGTTTTAAAGGGTATTAACCAGTAATTACTATAACAAAAGAATATTGAATACTTAATATTAAGGAAACAAACCTGATCCGCTGATCTTTATGGGTCGCTCCTGGGTCTCCATATGTGGCATCAGGCCAAACTGGTAGTTATTTCAGTTGTACATAAACTAATATTAAGACCTAGATGCAATTAAAATTTAATAAAAAAGCTAAAAGTACAACTACAATTACCGACTGCTGCTAGATTTAACGAAACGGAATAAGGGGATTAGCGAACGCCAAGAAACAAGCTGAGTGTAGGTCTCTCCTCTTGTGCATGTCTCCTCCATGGCTCCACCGGTCTTCTGGTCATCTTGAGAGGTGTGAAGCTCCTTTTATAATGTAAGCCCCGCCCCCTAAAATTAGGACTTGCTAGGTTTCTTGGAATAATATTAGAGGGGTGACAGAAAAATAAGCAGGATTAGGAGGATGATAGGGAGAGAAGGGGAACTGTGGCACAGACGGTTACTCACTCATCATCAAATCGCAGTTGTACTCATTTAAGAGTTAAAAGGACGGGCGGAGGTTTCACCACCTGTTGTAGAGGGAAGGGGAGGGGAAGAGGGGACTATAGGGAGAGAAGGGGAACTGTGGCACAGACGGTTACTCACTCATCATCAAATCGCAGTTGTACTCATTTAAGAGTTAAAAGGACGGGCGGAGGTTTCACCACCTGTTGTAGAGGGAAGGGGAGGGGAAGAGGGGACTATAGGGAGAGAAGGGGAACTGTGGCACAGACGGTTACTCACTCATCATCAAATCGCAGTTGTACTCATTTAAGAGTTAAAAGGACGGGCGGAGGTTTCACCATCTGTAGTGCAGGTAGAAAGGAGAGAGAAAAGGAATATAATATTTTGGATGGTAAGAACCAATCATTATTAGTCCTAAATAACTATCTAAGGGAAATTAGAAATAGAAAGGACTATTAACGGAATAAGAGTTACGGAACGGAATAAGAGTTAGCGAAAAACCAATTGTTTTCAGTCTTAAGTTACTTGCTCCCTGGCTCCAATTGCCTTCAGGTAGCCTCGAGGGTTGTTCCAAGGAGGGATGTATATACAAGATTGGGGGTGGGTCAAAGGCAAGTTAGCTTATGAGAGAACCCCATCTGTCCGATGGCACGGGCGAGTTAGGTGGTTCGGGGTCCCACTAGTTTCCCTGCGTGTCTAGTGACACCACAGTTTGGCATAGAAACTAACGGCAATGCACAGGCCGACGCATGCTATTAAAGGAACTCTCTGCAGTATGCGATTGACCCAAAATTATAAATGCATGAGAGAGAGAGAGAGAGAGAGAGAGAGAGAGAGAGTTGAGACTGAGTGAAAGGGGTGCAGTGACTACCGCTGGGACCAAAGGCCCCGCCACCTTCCTTGCCCGACTAGGCATACTCAGGATCTCTACTCCCTCCCCTCCCCTCCAAGAGGAGGGAGAGAGAGAGAGAGAGAGAGAGAGAGAGAGAGGAGAACGCGCGTGCGTTCGAGAGTTGAGGCTCCAATGATGTCTTGATTCTTCATAGATGGCAGAGGTTATGTTGAGGTACACAGTCTGTGATTAGGTTTAGGTATGAGGTCCTGTGGGTTAGGTTTAGAGTCATGGGTAGAGATAGGCGGTCCTTCGGCAGAGGTTATGTTTAGGTACCCAGTCCGTGATTAGGTTTAGGTATGAGGCCCTGTGATTAGGTTTAGGTTGGGGTCCTGTGGGTTAGGTTTAGAGTTATGGGTAGGGATAGGCTTAGGTTTAAGTAAATAACCTGTGATTAGGGTCAGGTGTGAAGTCCTGTAGGATTAGGGTAAGAATTAAGGCCAGAGATAGGCATAAGCATGTGCAAGAGAGAGAGAGAGACTGAGAGAGACTGAGAGAGAGAGAGAGAGAGAGAGAGAGAGAGAGACAAAACTGAGTGAAGAAGGGGTGCAGTGTCTACCGCTGGGACCAAAGGCCCCGCCACCTTCCCTGCCTGACTAGGCTTACCCAGGCTCTCTACACCCTCCCCTCCAAGCGGAGAGAGAGAGAGAGAGAGAGAGAGAGAGAGGGAGCGGAGAAAGCGCATGCATTCGAGAGTTGAGACTTCAATTATTGTGGGTTGAGGTTTTGATTCAAATGAGAATTTAGTTTGAGACAATAGTATTAAAAGACTCGGCCACTAAGCCTTACATTGTGACTATGCTAACTAAGATATTACTGGCCTACTATGAATTTTAAGGGGCCATACAGTCTACAGATTATTAAGAAAGCTAAATATTGGAACACAATCATCAGTAGTTACCCAGACGTCAACGGATGTTTCGACCATACAACTATACACCCTCGGTCTGGGCTGGTCCACCAGGAGAGATCAAGTCCCAGTGTGTGTTCCTCAGGGTCAATCAGACAGTTTTTAGACTTAAAGGTGTATTGAGAGCTATGTTTTAATCTATTTTGAAGTGAAATCTGCAAGGGGATTAACTCATATGATTAACCTAACGTTTTAAAGGGTATTAACCAGTAATTACTATAACAAAAGAATATTGAATACTTAATATTAAGGAAACAAACCTGATCCGCTGATCTTTATGGGTCGCTCCTGGGTCTCCATATGTGGCATCAGGCCAAACTGGTAGTTATTTCAGTTGTACATAAACTAATATTAAGACCTAGATGCAATTAAAATTTAATAAAAAAGCTAAAAGTACAACTACAATTACCGACTGCTGCTAGATTTAACGAAACGGAATAAGGGGATTAGCGAACGCCAAGAAACAAGCTGAGTGTAGGTCTCTCCTCTTGTGCATGTCTCCTCCATGGCTCCACCGGTCTTCTGGTCATCTTGAGAGGTGTGAAGCTCCTTTTATAATGTAAGCCCCGCCCCCTAAAATTAGGACTTGCTAGGTTTCTTGGAATAATATTAGAGGGGTGACAGAAAAATAAGCAGGATTAGGAGGATGATAGGGAGAGAAGGGGAACTGTGGCACAGACGGTTACTCACTCATCATCAAATCGCAGTTGTACTCATTTAAGAGTTAAAAGGACGGGCGGAGGTTTCACCACCTGTTGTAGAGGGAAGGGGAGGGGAAGAGGGGACTATAGGGAGAGAAGGGGAACTGTGGCACAGACGGTTACTCACTCATCATCAAATCGCAGTTGTACTCATTTAAGAGTTAAAAGGACGGGCGGAGGTTTCACCACCTGTTGTAGAGGGAAGGGGAGGGGAAGAGGGGACTATAGGGAGAGAAGGGGAACTGTGGCACAGACGGTTACTCACTCATCATCAAATCGCAGTTGTACTCATTTAAGAGTTAAAAGGACGGGCGGAGGTTTCACCATCTGTAGTGCAGGTAGAAAGGAGAGAGAAAAGGAATATAATATTTTGGATGGTAAGAACCAATCATTATTAGTCCTAAATAACTATCTAAGGGAAATTAGAAATAGAAAGGACTATTAACGGAATAAGAGTTACGGAACGGAATAAGAGTTAGCGAAAAACCAATTGTTTTCAGTCTTAAGTTACTTGCTCCCTGGCTCCAATTGCCTTCAGGTAGCCTCGAGGGTTGTTCCAAGGAGGGATGTATATACAAGATTGGGGGTGGGTCAAAGGCAAGTTAGCTTATGAGAGAACCCCATCTGTCCGATGGCACGGGCGAGTTAGGTGGTTCGGGGTCCCACTAGTTTCCCTGCGTGTCTAGTGACACCACAGTTTGGCATAGAAACTAACGGCAATGCACAGGCCGACGCATGCTATTAAAGGAACTCTCTGCAGTATGCGATTGACCCAAAATTATAAATGCATGAGAGAGAGAGAGAGAGAGAGAGAGAGAGAGAGAGTTGAGACTGAGTGAAAGGGGTGCAGTGACTACCGCTGGGACCAAAGGCCCCGCCACCTTCCTTGCCCGACTAGGCATACTCAGGATCTCTACTCCCTCCCCTCCCCTCCAAGAGGAGGGAGAGAGAGAGAGAGAGAGAGAGAGAGAGAGAGGAGAACGCGCGTGCGTTCGAGAGTTGAGGCTCCAATGATGTCTTGATTCTTCATAGATGGCAGAGGTTATGTTGAGGTACACAGTCTGTGATTAGGTTTAGGTATGAGGTCCTGTGGGTTAGGTTTAGAGTCATGGGTAGAGATAGGCGGTCCTTCGGCAGAGGTTATGTTTAGGTACCCAGTCCGTGATTAGGTTTAGGTATGAGGCCCTGTGATTAGGTTTAGGTTGGGGTCCTGTGGGTTAGGTTTAGAGTTATGGGTAGGGATAGGCTTAGGTTTAAGTAAATAACCTGTGATTAGGGTCAGGTGTGAAGTCCTGTAGGATTAGGGTAAGAATTAAGGCCAGAGATAGGCATAAGCATGTGCAAGAGAGAGAGAGAGACTGAGAGAGACTGAGAGAGAGAGAGAGAGAGAGAGAGAGAGAGAGACAAAACTGAGTGAAGAAGGGGTGCAGTGTCTACCGCTGGGACCAAAGGCCCCGCCACCTTCCCTGCCTGACTAGGCTTACCCAGGCTCTCTACACCCTCCCCTCCAAGCGGAGAGAGAGAGAGAGAGAGAGAGAGAGAGAGGGAGCGGAGAAAGCGCATGCATTCGAGAGTTGAGACTTCAATTATTGTGGGTTGAGGTTTTGATTCAAATGAGAATTTAGTTTGAGACAATAGTATTAAAAGACTCGGCCACTAAGCCTTACATTGTGACTATGCTAACTAAGATATTACTGGCCTACTATGAATTTTAAGGGGCCATACAGTCTACAGATTATTAAGAAAGCTAAATATTGGAACACAATCATCAGTAGTTACCCA